>NC_057814.1:327753293-327905971 GCF_018294505.1 Triticum aestivum | reverse complement strand
AAAAAAATATAGAGAAATATATATTATTTTATATAGGACATATATATATCAAAATTCTCAGGGGAATTAATCCTACAACGTGGACATTTTTCAGAGGTAAAACTCAAACTAAAAAAAACAATTTTCTGGAAATCCCAAATAAAATTTCAAATTTAAATTCAAACTTTTTGGCAATATTTTTCTTCTGACATTTTTGGAGTGTCATGTTTACTCCTCTCATACTTTTGCTCAAGTATTTGTCAGGCATTGTTTGAAATAAATTCAACTGCCAATTTGAATCCAAATTCCAACAAACTCAAAAGCCTCTGAAATAATTCAAATGTCACTCAATTCAAGCAATATGCATAGATGCTTAGCTACAATTGTAAAACATTCCAAATGGGAAATTTGGGATGTTACAAATATGCATATTGGATGGGCCATAATTTCATTGTTGTTTCCTTCTTCTTGTCTACATGATACATCTCGTGAACGGAGGAGCGACATTGGAGATGGAACCTATGGAACTTCAAGTTGAGGAGTGCCACGACATCGAGCATTGGTACATCAACACTCCTTTGACACATTGCACCAACACATACATATTTGTTGATTGTGTTCCCATATGTCATGCTCGATGGACATATCATACCCACAGCAAATTTTCATATTATGCATGGATTGACTCACCCTATGATTGCCTTGTTGCATCTTGTATTTCTATGTCATCCATGATATATGAGCTTGCGCATTTCTTAGCAAATTTGTTGTGATCTTTCTTGATGGCATATTCATACATAATGATCACATTGCCTACCATCAATTGCATGATCACATACTCACATTGAGCATCCATTGCCATACTCATGCTATTGATAAACGGTCTCACTATGACATCATTTTGCACCATGGTTGCATTGATCACATTCACAACACATTTGTGTGCACAATGAATGCTTTTACTGCCATGAATGCTTTACATCTCATTCCATATCATCTTGCTAAGCTTCATGTGCTTTGTCATGAACAATCTTGCCTCACGGACTCATTCTTACATGATGGACACCTTGTGTGCGCTTACCATTGTATTTCTGAGTGTCGCTTGTGTTTGCTCTTTTTGCATGTGTACCACTCCAGAGACACCTTGGAGTACTTGGATTGCGCCATGTCTTCCACTTCGTCCAACTACAAGTCCGTCCACGACAACCGTTTCCATGGTGATGAGGTTTTCGATCCGAGGTCGGATCTTTCCCAAGGGAGGGGACATGATGCGGAGCATCCGACGATCATCCCCATGTACACTCGAGCCTACGCCATTGGACTTAAGGTGAACTCGCTCCTTTCCGCATCTTCCATTTCCGCATGCAAGACATGGATGCTACTTCAAGCGCGGACCTTGTTCATACTCAGGTACACTCGAGGAGACCATGGAGAACCCAAGGACCAAGGCCAAGCGTGCGCGGAAGCAAAGGAAGGAGAAGGAAGAAGAGACAGCTGCTACAGGCCCCGGACATCCGGCCCCAGCCCGGACATCCGGACCAGCCCGGACATCCGGCCCCAGCGCCCGGACATCCGGCGTCTCGGGAAGGCCCGGACATCCGGCTCGTCGCCCGGACATCCGGCCCCCTCTGCCTGCGTGCAGCGCATCTGGGCCGAGGCCCATGTACCCCTTCGTCCCTTAGACTATATATACTCCCCCACCTCCTCCTAGTTAGGGTTAGCAAAGGATTAGCTCATTTAGAGATAGAGCTTTGCTCATCCATATCGGATCTACTCCACGAGAGAGACCGCGGCCCCTCTACGGAGAAGATCACCTTGGATTCAAGACCCCCTCTTGGGTGGCCCCCATCAAGACCTCCTTTCGGAGAAGAACCGGTTACCTCTTGTATCGTCCTTTGTTGGATTTGGATCTTGTATCTCACCTTTGTGTTCATTGATCTAGCGCATGTGTGATCTATTCTTGTTGGTTGAGTGATTTCTCTCGTGTTCCCCTCGTGTTTTCCCTCATGTTTCCCCTCGTGTTCATCGCGTTCTTCGTAGGGATCTGCTCCTTTTGTGAAAGATCGGCCATCTAGGGTTCCACCCTACATCATTAAGCCTCCTTCCCTTCCCGGTGGACGAATCCTGCCGGCTCTTTGACCAGCAGTGAGGGGAGAGAGAGAGAGAGAGAGAAAGAGAGGCCAACAAAGTCTTGTTTAGATCTGGAGAGGGTGAGAGAGTGTGAAGAGAGCAACTACAAGCGTTGAGGCTCCAGCGTGTATATAATATAGTGGAGAGAGAGTGTGAAGAGTGCAAACCCTAGAAAACAAGCGCCGAGGCTGCAGCGTATACGTGATGAGGTGATTATACGGTCACTGCGAGATCGTATAGCTCCGTATCCATCCATTTTGACCAGTCAAAGAATCCTTCTGGCACCGCCCCAGATCACTTTCTCTATCTGTCATGCGGGGCCTACCTGTCATTGGGTGGAAGAAAGAAGTCGAACAAAATCAAAATTATGCTCAAGTGCGGTTATCGAACCCGAGACGTCAAGTTTGATGAGCGAACAGGCTAACCAGCTACACCACCCTCACGTTATGTTTAACGAGAGGAAAATAACCTTTTATACATTCCTGCATTCGTGTGACAAGCATGTCATGTTTTTCTTTTGTGTGGGAGTCATTGGGATTTAAATCATAATCGTGTCATGTGGCCTTGGTGGTAATGTCTTTTGGAATTTAAAGCAGTGTTGGTAGTACAGAAATAATGCAGCCTTAGTCACCTTACCTCTCTCCACATAGTATGTTGGGTCCCACCAATTAGAGGGTGAAACAAACAAATTAATAAGAAAAATTAAAAGCGCCAGCGGTGTATCTTTGTCACAGCCCCAGATCAGCCCTTGTTTGACTTTTGCTTGTTCCTCATGTCATCATGTTTAATTTTGAAAGAAACTTGAAATGGGGATTGCCTAAACCCTAGCATTAAAGGAATTCACTAGGTTCAACCAAAATATTTCCAGTAAATCCAAATGGCTTTCAAAAATGTTCATCATTCTTGGAAAATGCTGGAAACAGTAACCAGAGGTGATGCACATCTTTCCATGTCATATTTGGGCTCTGGATTAAATCATACTCTATTTGCATTTGGGCATTTAAATGCTATTAAATATTTTAAATGCTCAAATAATCATAAACTAAAATGTTTACTGTAGGATATATTCCCAACAGTGATCATGAGTAGTTTCATGATTTTTGGAAGTGTCTAAGTATTTTTAATAAAGCCCTAAAGACTACAGAATATTAGAAAAAACAAAAACAAATTAGAAAGCAGAAGAGGGAGAGAAAGTTACCTGGACCTACCTACTGTGCAGCCCACCTCGCCGGCCCAGCTGGCGGCCCAGCCCACCAGGCGCTCTCCTGTCGCCTTCCTCCTCGCGCCAGTAGGCGAGGGCGCGTGCCCGACGCGCGCCGCTACACGCCGCGGCCACCTCCTCCCTCCCTGCCTGCCTGGCTCTGCCTCGACGCGTCTGGACGATGCCACGCGACCACCAGAGCCATCCGGCTCTCTCTCACTCTCCCCCGAACGCTCTCCCCCTCCTCTGTTCTTCCCGCCCGAACGCCTCCGTCGCCGCCGCTCGCCACCACCGCGGACACCGCCATCCCGGCGACGCCCTGAGATGCCCAAGAGCTCCGCCTAGTATCCCTCTTCCTCCTCGTCGAGCTGTGCAACGCCGGACGCCCCGAGTGTCTCCACATCGTCGTCTTCAACCTCCCAACGCCGGAGATCCCTCTCGCCGCCCCGCTCGCTCCGGTGCTTCCCCGGGCACGCCGAGGCCACCTCTGCACTCGCCGTGAGCTCCTCTACCGATTCCCCCTTCTCCCATGTCCATTAGCTCAGCGTAGCCTTCGTTTCCGTCGAGACCGAGACCTCACCGGCGCCGGACTTGACGCCGTCGTCGTTTTGGTTCGCCTCCGTTTAAACCGAGCACGTAGCCGTGCTCAGTGCACCCCCAGGAGGCCATAGCACCCCTCCGCACCCCCTGTCATGCTCCCTAACGCCGCCCCCGTGCTAACCCGAACTCCGGCGGCCGCAAAAGAGCTCGCCGCCGTTGACTCCGTCCACCCCCACTCGAACCACGGCCACCCACAGATGCGCCTCGCTTCCCTCTTTCAAACGCGCCCGTCCGCGCATCAAACGGTGGCCTGTAGGCGAAACCCGAGTCACTCCAGTGCGCCTCCGCCGCGTTTTGGTCGCCGCCGGCGTAACCCCGGCGAGGGTGACGTGGCAGATTAGTTAGGGCTAATGACGCACTTAGTCAACACCTAGTGACACTGACAGCAGGGCCCCACTGACTAATTAAACATAGATTAGTTTCTATTTAGTTTTAACTAATCACAGTGGCCCCACGCGTCAGCGTTGACCATGCTGACGTGGCCATTGACTGGGTCCACATGTCAGTGACCCTAACTAGCACCGTGACACCGACCAGTGGGACCCCACTGGTCAGGTTTGACCATGGCCAGCCCGTTGACTCGCTGACGCAGTGATGACGTCAGGCTGACGCAGTATTACATTTTCTGGATTTATTTTTAATCAGGAAATTCCAGAAAATAGTATAAACTTCTAAAAATCATATAAAATCAACCGTAGCTCAGAATGAAATAATTTATATATGAAAAATGATCAGAAAAATGCAATCTATCCATCTGTATCATTTCCATGCATGTCAAACTAAGTTATACCTGCTGTATAGGTGAAAACATGATAATGCACTATTTGAATTCATAGTTTGAATTTGAATTTGAACCTTGAGTTCAAATCAACCCAAACCTTTCTGTTGCTAGTTACATTAGGCCAAATCACGTCATATTGCCATGTCATGATCATGCATCATATTGTGCATTGCATTGATTGTGTTCTTCTTTGTTTGCCGGTGATTGTCCCCTCTCGATAGCCGTGATTCCGACGATGAGTTCGATGACACCGATGAAGAACTATAATATCTTCAGAAGTGCCAGGCAAGCAAACCCCCTTGTTCATTCCGATACAATCCCATTCTCTCGCTCCTGCTCTCTTCTACTGCATTAGGACAACATCGATTCAACTGTTACATGTTGCGGTAGTTGAACCCCTTTTCCTCTGCATGACCTGTCATTGCCACAGTAAATAGATGAAACCCACTAGCATGAGTAGGAGTTGTTTGAGCCCTGATGTGCCTACTCATTCATGCTTGTTTGTCATGCCTGCTACTGCTTAGAGTTGAGTCGGGTCTGATTCATCGGGGATGAATTGGAATGGTGATGAACATGTCCTACTATGTGTGAGCTAAGTGTGTGAACACGATTTGGTAAAGGTAGCGGTGAGAGGCCATGTAGGAGTACATGGTGGGTTGTCTCATTGAAGCCGTCCTCAGGAACTGAGTTCTGTGTTTGTGATCCATGATACAGTTACTACCACGCATTGGGCCCGAAACCAATGGACCCTCTCGGCTTCTTAATCACCCTTGTCCTCTGTCCAGGAGTTGCAAGTAGTTTCTGGTGTTTGTAGTATGCTGGAGGCCGTGGACAGCGCTGACCGAGGGGTGGGCTGTGATGCGGTAGGCACGTGGCACGGTGTACCGGGCGCCCGTTTGGTGTCTCGGGAACCCTGCACACATCGTTCGGGGCCGTATGTGGAAACCTCGGCCGGACTCCCTGCAGATGGAACCTGAATAGGCGATAAACCTGGACTAGAGACTTGAGTGTTTAGGTAGGCTGTGGCCGACTCCCTCGCCAGGCTTCCGCTTGAAGGTTGCCGAGGTACACGACGTGTACATGGTGGTAAGTGGCGAGAGCGTGTGTGACGAAGTACACCCCTGCAGGGTTAATATGATCTATTCGAATAGCCGTGTCCGCGGAAATGGACTTCTGGGTTGCCTATAACAGTTCATAGACAAGTGAAAGTGGATACTTTAAAATGCGCAAGATAAGCGTGAGTGCTATGGATGGCGTTCTCGTAGGGAGACGGGAGCGGATCCATAGTGGAGTATTGATATGGTGAATATGTGGACTCGTGTGCGCCACCTCAAAAGAGTTACTTGCAGTCGTAGTCAGGATAGCCACCGAGTCAAAGCTGGCTTGCTGCAGTTAAACTCCACCACCCCCTTTGTTGATACCGATGCATATGTAGATAGTTCTGATGTAAGTCTTGCTGAGTACATTTGTACTCACGTTTGCTTATTTTATGTTTTGCAGAGAGACGTCAGTCTCGCTAGTAGTTCCGTGTGGACTTCGACGTTTAGCTTGATACCTCAGCTACGATCTTGTGCCCTCGGCAGGATCTAGTAAATAGTCAGGCTTCTCAGCCTTTTTCATTTGTAGATGTCTGTACTCAGACATGTTAAGCTTCCGCATTTGCTCTGACTTGTATGCTCTGAATGTTGGGTCATGAGACCCATGTTTGTAATATCTGGCTCTTCGGAGCCTAATGAATAAATACTCTGAGTCGTAGAGTCTTGTTGTGATGCCATGTTGTATTTGCACATATCGAGCATATTGTGTGTATGATTGAAATGCTTGGTACGTGTGGGATTCGACAACCTAGTTGTTTATCCTTGGTAGCCTCTCTTATGGGGAAATGTAGTCTAGTGCCTCCTCGAGCCATAGTAGTCCGCTACCGCCCGGTTCACCGGAGTCCTGCTAGCCCAGCACTACTGCTCCGGAACACTTGACTGGCCGGCATGTGATTCACTTCGTTCCTGTGTCTGTCCCTTCGGGGAAATGTCACGCGGTGACATCCGGAGTCCTGCCTAGCCTGCTACAGCCCGGGTTCCCGGAGTCCGGTTAGCCAGTGCTACAGCCCGGATTCGCACGCTGCTGACCGACATGTTCGATGTTGATTCATGTATGCCTGTCCCCATACGTTAGTGCCGCTCTGGGTTCACGACTAGCCATGTCGGCCCGGGTTCTCTGTCATATGGATGCTAGCGACATTATCATATACGTGAGCCAAAAGGCGCAAACGGTCCCGGCCATGGTAAGGCGACACCCGTGGGGATACTGTGCGTGAGGCCGCAAAGTGATATGAGGTGTTACAGGCTAGATCGGTGTGACCTAGAATCGGGGTCCCGACAGCGTTGGTATCAGAGCCTGACTGCCTGTAGGATTACCAAGCCAAACTGGTCGAAGTTGAGTCTAGAAATGCTTTAGTTATATAAGGGAATTGATTGTGGAAGGGAACGTAAGGCTCTTTTTACTCCTTTACCTTATGCCCTTCTGATCTGAGTCATCCTCTTCTCTTCTACGGGGATTAAGAACTAGGCTTCTCATCTTTCTATCAGGATCACGTGTTACTAATCCGTAGACTCGTAGGATTGATGGATTTAAGCCTCAGTTCGGTTCCTACTACTTCCGTACGTTGACCATTGATCCCGGAAGTTTATATTGTGATGTTGAGTGGTCATGCCACTATTTTGCAGGATGTCTCAAGTATTTTTGAGCATTTACAGTCGTTATGCTATCCGAGTCATCCCAGGCTTCTAAATAATCTGATGCATTTGCAAATCCCTTCTTTCCGTTCTCGATGTTCCTTTAGGCCAGGTTAATCACACTAATTGCTGAGTTGAGGTACTCTATTGCCTCGACATATATGTTGGAGTTATTATTATGACCCTAGGTGTCTTAGGGGATCATCTAGTAACCTAGCCATGTTGTGTGTCCCAGTGTGATGATTCTGGCCATCATTCCTGAAAGCATCCCGTGATGCCATTTAGTTAGTAGGCATTCTATTTCTGGGTTCTTGAACCCAAGATTCACTCTACTTACCTCATGTAGCTAGTGTTTGCTCGTTCCTTTAGGTTATTAGTAACCTTTGCATTAGTCCTCGAGGTCCGTGGTATATCGTTCTTCCAAATACCATGAACCATTCTTGGCAGGAGTTCTTCTGAACCAAAAGGTCACGACCAGAGTGCTCTTAATGAGTTCTCCATTCTACATTGTGACTCTGCCAGTCCTACCTTTCTGCATGGGTTATCTAGAAGAAACTTGTTGGACTTGGTTCGACATACTAATCTATGCATCCACAACTCAGAAAACCATATGTTCCTTTGGGTTGTCCCTCTTTAGTTATTTTCTGGCCCTCATCTATCAATTAATAGTCGGGAGTAATTGTGCATTTGTGTTATCGATGCCTATTATTCTTGGGGTCTGTCAAGCCATTCTAATCCGGAATGACTAAGAGAAACAAACTCTAGTACCTCGTCCATCTCTGGGATTGGGTCAAAGTAGTTGTATTCCGCAGATCAAATGCCTAACCAGCTTTTGTTCTGTTCTACCTCGGAGTATTACCCCCTTTATGTCAGAATTGTCATGAGAATTGCACCACCTCTTATGAATTCTTGATTAAGTGATACTCCTCGCCATCATCGTTCATTCCTCGGTCCCCGTGTTATTATAACCGGAATACCGACAAGTGAATTGTGATGTGTGGAATCTATACTCCTAGCAACTCCGTTGCTTGGTAGTTATGGACAATACTCTCATCCTTAGTATGCCGGTTATTGAATCGTCATCCTAAGATTTATCGTGCGACCTAGTCCATTTTCCCTGGTGCACTCCTCGATTAATGAGATAGGATTGTGTCAATCCATCACTCTCTTGGTCATATCGTCTTGCCCTGAAAAGCAAGATTGTTCTCGAGCTTAGCAACATATCGGTGGTTCATGATGTTCCGAATATCTTCTCGGATGTATTACCAGGTTGTCGCCTGACCGCTATGCTGAGTTCGTGATCATGTTGGTTTTCCTCCAAACCACCCATTCTCCAAGAACTTGTGTTGGATACCCCTGAGCTAGTTGGTCAAGCTAAACAACAACTTGGAGAGTTGGAAGATAAAAACTTGTCTAACTTAGTTCATTTCCAAAGGGATATCTTGTGTTGTGTGTTGTAGAAAGATGATTTCTTCATCGATTGGTCCTCGTGATCAATTAATGGACCTATCAGCTTAACCAAACTTTGATTTGGGTATGGGCTATCATCAAATCAAATCAGAACCAATGATGTTCGTGATGTTGTCTTACCCGTGGTTGATTCCTCGAGCATACACCATTACATCTTTTGGTCTGACCAATGCTATCACCGTGTTCACTTAATTGTGGAATTCCATCTATATGGAAGCCTAGATGGTTTGTTGTTGAGCCCATCGACAACATCCTTATCTCCTCCATGATTTGGTTGAACATCTAAGTTAGCGTTGGAAACTTTTGAAAGCATCTTCCTCGTGTTAGCTCATGAAGTTTATGTTTTGATGGAAGAAGTGACTTCCTCTAGTTCACGTGCATATGATGCAAGTTGCCGCTGTGAACTTGAGAAAGTTTGTTTCGCTTCCTCTGGAATCATCCCAAGTCAGTCATGCATACGTTCGAAGTATTCTTTGGTCTGGAGACTTGCAACCTTCGTTCTATATGAATCCCTAGCACACCAAGCCACTGATTGATTTGTTCAAGGAAAAGAAGTTCTTAAGTGCTATTCCTTAAGGACCCAAAGGTACATGCGCATGACTTCGCTCTCCGCAATGATGGCTCCTAATCAGAACTCGGTAGTGTTTTACTCTAAGACTACTATGTGGTCATGCTTGTCTGGGACAGCGTGTTCACATGTTTGTAGCAGAACCAGCTCGTGTTTTGGAGCTTGCTATCGTAGTTCATCCCCTGAGAATCTCGCAACGTCATCTCGTCGATTTGTGTTGCAAACCTTCATTTTTCCTTCTAGACTTGAAGTCTGGAATATACTGAAACCAACTAGATCTGAATCTCAGGCAGATATGATGGTTGGAACATTTCCCAAGAATTATAATATTGCCCTCTCGATAACCGGTAAAGTGGATGTCGTGGCCAACACATCCAGCCGGAAGGCCTATTATTGTGGTATCTTGATTGAGGAAGTTGGCCACCTCCCCATAAGGATTTCGTAGGATTTACTTCCGTAGTTATTCCTTATGGATTCTTGTGCTCCCGAAGTCCGACCTTTTACTTGATGTTCTAGATACCAAACCATATCAATAAATGGGTTACGCTAGCACATCAAGGAGAACATTAGAAGCGGAGTGCTAAATGTCTCTCGGTCGATCATCCAGATCTGCTTCTTTGGCATTGCTAAGGAAAAATCTGAGAAAGTGTTGTCCTCCTTTGCACCTGCATCCTCCATCACCATTCATCATGGTAGTATGATGTGTTGCCAGGATCCTCGACACGGATGTTGGTAAAACCTTGATGAATATGGAAATGCTCAAGTTCTTGAGAGCACGCACAAGCGCTAGGTGTTTTCACCGGCACCAACTGGGATTGCCCCAGTTTCCTCGATTATGCTATAACCTTTCAAACAGTGGATTCACCCTCTACTGTTGAGCTTCTCCCCTGTTACTAAAATCATTCCAGCATTTGCATTATGTTCCCAGCTTGCACCGTCATTGTGCCGTCCTACTATGGACTACCCTTCTCAGTAATTACTGATCAAGATCATCTTCAGGTGGTCTTACCATAAGTTCCATTCATTTCCGATGATATATGAAAAAAAATCATCCATTTCGTTGTCTTCAACAAGGTATTCCACATCGTCCATTCTAGCCCGAGTGTGTCGTTCTCCCGAACTCCCTCGAACGATCGTTTGTGATTGCCCTAGGCTGGCATAAAGAGTTTCAATGATCTTAGGATCAAAAGTAATTCTTTTTGCCACTTAAGGAATAGTTCTACGAGTCACCTTCCCCAAGGTGCCCCGTTATAGAATCATGGCAATTATCTCCTCGCTACTTTGAAACCATGCACCGTCTTATTCAACGTGGAATTGTGTTTATCAACTTGAATCTTCGTTCTCTGTTTCACTTCATCCCTCTCTCGAGGTATGTGTTGAGTCTCAGCTCAAGAGATACTCAACGTCGCATTCCGTGAGTTGATCGTGAGTTGCTCGATCTTTAAGGAGATCGATTTCAATAGAGTTTCCCTTGTCGTCATCGTGTCGGATGAAGATCTCGAAAGCAAAGACGTCAACGTTAATTGAAGCAACGGATCAACATCTTCGCGAAGAGCAATTGGATCATGAAGATCGTGTTAGCTTTGTGTACCCTCTGTCTTCTTACCTCACGTCTTGAATCTCGGGACGAGATTCTTGTTTAGTGGGGGTGAGCTGTCACAGCCCCAGATCAGCCCTTGTTTGACTTTTGCTTGTTCCTCATGTCATCATGTTTAATTTTGAAAGAAACTTGAAATGGGGATTGCCTAAACCCTAGCATTAAAGGAATTCACTAGGTTCAACCAAAATATTTCCAGTAAATCCAAATGGCTTTCAAAAATGTTCATCATTCTTGGAAAATGCTGGAAACAGTAACCAGAGGTGATGCACATCTTTCCATGTCATATTTGGGCTCTGGATTAAATCATACTCTATTTGCATTTGGGCATTTAAATGCTATTAAATATTTTAAATGCTCAAATAATCATAAACTAAAATGTTTACTGTAGGATATATTCCCAACAGTGATCATGAGTAGTTTCATGATTTTTGGAAGTGTCTAAGTATTTTTAATAAAGCCCTAAAGACTACAGAATATTAGAAAAAACAAAAACAAATTAGAAAGCAGAAGAGGGAGAGAAAGTTACCTGGACCTACCTACTGTGCAGCCCACCTCGCCGGCCCAGCTGGCGGCCCAGCCCACCAGGCGCTCTCCTGTCGCCTTCCTCCTCGCGCCAGTAGGCGAGGGCGCGTGCCCGACGCGCGCCGCTACACGCCGCGGCCACCTCCTCCCTCCCTGCCTGCCTGGCTCCGCCTCGACGCGTCTGGACGATGCCACGCGACCCCTAGAGCCATCCGGCTCTCTCTCACTCTCCCCCGAACGCTCTCCCCCTCCTCTGTTCTTCCCGCCCGAACGCCTCCGTCGCCGCCGCTCGCCACCACCGCGGACACCGCCATCCCGGCGACGCCCTGAGATGCCCAAGAGCTCCGCCTAGTATCCCTCTTCCTCCTCGTCGAGCTGTGCAACGCCGGACGCCCCGAGTGTCTCCACGTCGTCGTCTTCAACCTCCCAACGCCGGAGATCCCTCTCGCCGCCCCGCTCGCTCCGGTGCTTCCCCGGGCACGCCGAGGCCACCTCTGCACTCGCCGTGAGCTCCTCTACCGATTCCCCCTTCTCCCATGTCCATTAGCTCAGCGTAGCCTTCGTTTCCGTCGAGACCGAGACCTCACCGGCGCCGGACTTGACGCCGTCGTCGTTTTGGTTCGCCTCCGTTTAAACCGAGCACGTAGCCATGCTCAGTGCACCCCCAGGAGGCCATAGCACCCCTCCGCACCCCCTGTCATGCTCCCTAACGCCGCCCCCGTGCTAACCCGAACTCCGGCGGCCGCAAAAGAGCTCGCCGCCGTTGACTCCGTCCACCCCCACTCGAACCACGGCCACCCACAGATGCGCCTCGCTTCCCTCTTTCAAACGCGCCCGTCCGCGCGTCAAACGGTGGCCTGTAGGCGAAACCCGAGTCACTCCAGTGCGCCTCCGCCGCGTTTTGGTCGCCGCCGGCGTAACCCCGGCGAGGGTGACGTGGCAGATTAGTTAGGGCTAATGACGCACTTAGTCAACACCTAGTGACACTGACAGCAGGGCCCCACTGACTAATTAAACATAGATTAGTTTCTATTTAGTTTTAACTAATCACAGTGGCCCCACGCGTCAGCGTTGACCATGCTGACGTGGCCATTGACTGGGTCCACATGTCAGTGACCCTAACTAGCACCGTGACACCGACCAGTGGGACCCCACTGGTCAGGTTTGACCCTGGCCAGCCCGTTGACTCGCTGACGCAGTGATGACGTCAGGCTGACGCAGTATTACATTTTCTGGATTTATTTTTAATCAGGAAATTCCAGAAAATAGTATAAACTTCTAAAAATCATATAAAATCAACTGTAGCTCAGAATGAAATAATTTATATATGAAAAATGATCAGAAAAATGCAATCTATCCATCTGTATCATTTCCATGCATGTCAAACTAAGTTATACCTGCTGTATAGGTGAAAACATGATAATGCACTATTTGAATTCATAGTTTGAATTTGAATTTGAACCTTGAGTTCAAATCAACCCAAACCTTTCTGTTGCTAGTTACATTAGGCCAAATCACGTCATATTGCCATGTCATGATCATGCATCATATTGTGCATTGCATTGATTGTGTTCTTCTTTGTTTGCCGGTGATTGTCCCCTCTCGATAGCCGTGATTCCGACGATGAGTTCGATGACACCGATGAAGAACTATAATATCTTCAGAAGTGCCAGGCAAGCAAACCCCCTTGTTCATTCCGATACAATCCCATTCTCTCGCTCCTGCTCTCTTCTGCTGCATTAGGACAACATCGATTCAACTGTTACATGTTGCGGTAGTTGAACCCCTTTTCCTCTGCATGACCTGTCATTGCCACAGTAAATAGATGAAACCCACTAGCATGAGTAGGAGTTGTTTGAGCCCTGATGTGCCTACTCATTCATGCTTGTTTGTCATGCCTGCTACTGCTTAGAGTTGAGTCGGGTCTGATTCATCGGGGATGAATTGGAATGGTGATGAACATGTCCTACTGTGTGTGAGCTAAGTGTGTGAACACGATTTGGTAAAGGTAGCGGTGAGAGGCCATGTAGGAGTACATGGTGGGTTGTCTCATTGAAGCCGTCCTCAGGAACTGAGTTCTGTGTTTGTGATCCATGATACAGTTACTACCACGCATTGGGCCCGAAACCAATGGACCCTCTCGGCTTCTTAATCACCCTTGTCCTCTTTCCAGGAGTTGCAAGTAGTTTCTGGTGTTTGTAGTATGCTGGAGGCCGTGGACAGCGCTGACCGAGGGGTGGGCTGTGATGCGGTAGGCACGTGGCACGGTGTACCGGGCGCCCGTTTGGTGTCTCGGGAACCCTGCACACATCGTTCGGGGCCGTATGTGGAAACCTCGGCCGGACTCCCTGCGGATGGAACCTGAATAGGCGATAAACCTGGACTAGAGACTTGAGTGTTTAGGTAGGCTGTGGCCGACTCCCTCGCCAGGCTTCCGCTTGAAGGTTGCCGAGGTACACGACGTGTACATGGTGGTAAGTGGCGAGAGCGTGTGTGACGAAGTACACCCCTGCAGGGTTAATATGATCTATTCGAATAGCCGTGTCCGCGGAAATGGACTTCTGGGTTGCCTATAACAGTTCATAGACAAGTGAAAGTGGATACTTTAAAATGCGCAAGATAAGCGTGAGTGCTATGGATGGCGTTCTCGTAGGGAGACGGGAGCGGATCCATAGTGGAGTATTGATATGGTGAATATGTGGACTCGTGTGCGCCACCTCAAAAGAGTTACTTGCAGTCGTAGTCAGGATAGCCACCGAGTCAAAGCTGGCTTGCTGCTGTTAAACTCCACCACCCCCTTTGTTGATACCGATGCATATGTAGATAGTTCTGATGTAAGTCTTGCTGAGTACATTTGTACTCACGTTTGCTTATTTTATGTTTTGCAGAGAGACGTCAGTCTCGCTAGTAGTTCCGTGTGGACTTCGACGTTTAGCTTGATACCTCAGCTACGATCTTGTGCCCTCGGCAGGATCTAGTAAATAGTCAGGCTTCTCAGCCTTTTTCATTTGTAGATGTCTGTACTCAGACATGTTAAGCTTCCGCATGTGCTCTGACTTGTATGCTCTGAATGTTGGGTCATGAGACCCATGTTTGTAATATCTGGCTCTTCGGAGCCTAATGAATAAATACTCTGAGTCGTAGAGTCTTGTTGTGATGCCATGTTGTATTTGCACATATCGAGCATATTGTGTGTATGATTGAAATGCTTGGTATGTGTGGGATTCGACAACCTAGTTGTTTATCCTTGGTAGCCTCTCTTATGGGGAAATGTAGTCTAGTGCCTCCTCGAGCCATAGTAGTCCGCTACAGCCCGGTTCACCGGAGTCCTGCTAGCCCAGCACTACTGCTCCGGAACACTTGACTGGCCGGCATGTGATTCACTTCGTTCCTGTGTCTGTCCCTTCGGGGAAATGTCACGCGGTGACATCCGGAGTCCTGCCTAGCCTGCTACAGCCCGGGTTCCCGGAGTCCTGTTAGCTAGTGCTACAGCCCGGATTCGCACGCTGCTGACCGACATGTTCGATGTTGATTCATGTATGCATGTCCCCATACGTTAGTGCCGCTCTGGGTTCACGACTAGCCATGTCGGCCCGGGTTCTCTGTCATATGGATGCTAGCGACATTATCATATACGTGAGCCAAAAGGCGCAAACGGTTCCGGCCATGGTAAGGCGACACCCGTGGGGATACCGTGCGTGAGGCCGCAAAGTGATATGAGGTGTTACAGGCTAGATCGGTGTGACCTAGAATCGGGGTCCCGACAATCTTACCTCACACATCTCGCTACTACTCATGAACACTGTCCAATTGATCCCTCTGTTCGCTCACGTACCATTTTAAGTGAATCCTTATTATAACATGCACATAATACGCATGCATGCACTCGCACACTAGCACGCAGCGGGCAGACACACACTAGTTAGCACACAGCACGCACACACCAGCGACCGGCGACGAAGTTGAGGCCGCAGGGTCGTACTTCGGCAGCCGCACGACAATCATGCGCACAAGGCGAGTAGAGCGACCTACTGTGGGTGTCATCATAATCATCATTGATGGCCATGTAATCTCATGTAGATGGAGTTCGTATGCGTTGCGCCACAAGCAGCGAGAGCTCGGACTTGGCGTAGTGGTAGAGCAACGGGTCGGCGACCTTAGGTGGCAGGGTCAACAATGGGAACAGCGGACAACAGGCGAGGTACTGCATGAACTTGCGGCAATAGAGGCCAGCGTGCGACTTGAGTCCGTGCTAGTGCGTGTGCATGCACTGCAAGCTGCGCGCTGCATGCATGTGCCGCTACTAAAGGTAGAAAACTATATTTGCCACTAGTTAATCACAACTAGAGGTTGGTGTAGCTAGTTAGCCTATTTGCCTGTATAAAGCGTGAGGTCTAGGGTTCGAACCACGCCCCCGTGCTTATTTTTATTTTCGTTCAACTTCTTTCTTCCACCCAATGACAGGTAGGACCCGCATGACAGAGAGAGAAAACTGATCTGACAAGGCGCCAGGAGGATTCTTTGACTGGTCAAAATGGATGAATACAGAGCTATACGATCTCGCAGTGACCGTATAATCACCTCATCATGTATATAGTGACTGTATCGACCGTATTCTTGGGTATAGTGACCAAAGTGAACTTATACGATAAGTTCAATGGCCAACAGTGCATTTTACTCTTTTAATTATTTAGTTTGTACACTTTGCTCTCTTCCAATAATTTTGGGCACTTGTATTCGACCTAAGTCAGTGTGCCACCGTATCTCGTACTACTCCCACCATCTAGGTGTAAGTCACGTTAGGCTAGTCATAATGGGAGTAACTTAGGTAGTAACATAGTGCACTCCAAGAAATTTTTGCTTATGTGCCATGTAGTTAATGAGGAGAGAGGTGTTTAGAGTAACATAATATGTTACTGTAACATAGCGCTTCCCGAGAAAGGATGAGTCTATAAGCTAATAAATGAAGTCATCTATGACACTACTACTATGTTACTTTGCACTATAGAAGTAGTAACTTAGACTAGTGTCATATGCATGACACTAGTATAAGTTACTCCCCACTATGACCAGCCTTAGAAGGTGCAGCGGGACCAAGGTGCAAGCAGATTGGAGGAGAAGGAGAAACTTGACCGGTCCTTCCTCCAATCAAAGCCCTGATTTCTGTCTCTAAACGCAACAATTAATCACAACCCAACTAAGAGATGCCGTTTTAGCTACCATGCAGGGCCACGTATTAACTCGCATGCAAGCTGACTTTGATTTCTTGACTGATCAACGCGTAGTTGCGCTGCATGCATTGGGTTTCCGGGGGAAATAACAAGGCAGAGTAACATACACATACCCCTAGACTATGTTACTACCTTCATAGTGGGTAGTAACATAAGTGTGGTGGCATGCAAAGCTTCATTTATTAGGTTATAGACTCATATTGCATTGGGACATGTGATGTTACTGTAACTAGCTAAGTTACTCAAACTATCTCTCTCCTTATTAACTCATTGCCACGTAAGCAAATTTGCTGAGTTGGACTCGATGTTACTGCTGAAATTACTCCCACTGTGGCTAGTAGTAAGTAGCAATGCTTGCTAGCAACGAGGCCAGGAGGGGATTGAGATGCGAAGTTAATGGGCGGCGCCTAAACATTTTGGGAATATCTGATTTTCGTAAGATGACTTAACACCTAGACGGAGGGAGTACTACTCCTCAGTCCAAGTTTGATGGAATATTCGTCACCTCTTTTCTTCTTGTACGTACTCCATTTGTATCTCACTTGTGGCTTCGCACTCACATGATATTCCTATTCTATGAACATGTGTGTGCGTGTACGTGTGTGTGTGTGTGTGTTTAACAACATGTGTGTGTTAGAGAGCGACACATCGACCTACTCCTACAGAGAGATGGTGTCTAGTGTACGATTTAGCCGCAAGAGTTAGTGCATCCTCTCATTTTCGGGCGTCCAGTCGGGACAGCTGCCACGCCCGCTCCTGACCAGTCTGGCCCACCCAAAGCCCCTCCATCGCCCGTGCGCGCTTCCCGCCCGAAACGGTCAGCACCGCTCCAAAGAATCGGTGCCGCATTCATGCCCGGGCAGAGTGGACGCAACCTCTCACTGGCGCCTGCGTGGAAGGGAGAAGCGGATTCAAGAGTGATGGTTACTTCGTCCGTTCAACTTACTGCTGAGTCTATGTGATTTGCCGGCTCATGTGTCATTATTACTGAGGTGGTAGGACTACTGGATGTCCCACGCTTCGGCGAACGGAGGTACTAGATTACAATTTTCTCCATTCTTACAGTGGAGGAGTGCGAAAGCAGTGAAAACACGCAGGCTCAGTGATTACATGGCCCACCTCACACTATCACCATATTTTCTAGACACCGTGCGACACCTAACTCTTTACATAGTACTAGTATAGTACGTACTGTAATTTCTCAGCGAGATAAATTTGTACTATGCTATGAAGCTTCCAGCTTCTGTTTCATGTATCTTGCGTCCAAGGTTGACCCGTTGCAACATTTCATCAAATACAAAGGAGACTAACATGCATGCTATTGCATCTCAATGATTGACAGATCATAGCCAATATGTACTCCCTCCGTTCCAAAATAAGTGTCTCAACTTTATGCAAACTTTAGTACAAAGTTGTACAACTACTACTAAAGTTGACACTTATTTTGGAACAGAGATAGCTAAAGAAAAAAATGATCCATGCAGTCCCTAGCCCTTGAACCGTAAACCCTAACCAGGCTTTAATTTGCTGGCAACATTGAAGCTTCCTAAGAAATGAAGTTTGCAACCCTTTGACCATCGGATCATTTTGTGCAGTTTCACCAAGATCGAGATGAGCATCTCTGTGGCAAAGAAATTGAAGAAGCGTGATTAGAATAAGATTACTGGGACTAGTTGATGAGACATGAACTCATCACAAATACAGTATGTAGAAGCCAGTAGAGGTATGTGCGGGGCAAAGAAGTAGAGAAATATCCACATGGAGTGATGTGGGCAACTGGGGCAGTGGTGCAAGCCGGCTGTAATGAAGTTGTACCTGAGGGATGTCGGGAGTAGCTCAACCTAGAGGAGGATGGCGGGAGGCGGCAACTGCCCACGTCGCGGCAGTGAGCAAGGGACGAAGGCAACCTCACCGGCTTTATGAGAGAGAACGGCGGGGACCCCTGATCGGGACGTGCCGACAGTGGGTTTTCACCGTCGGCAACGGCGACCGCATCTACACTAAGCATCCACCCCTTCCCCCGGCGGACGTGATCCGCTCCGATGTTAGAGATGTGGCCACAGTCGTTTTGTGCGAGAGAGTGTGAAGAGAGCAACCCCGACAAGCAACCGTGTAGGCTCATCCTGGCTATGTATATAGTGGAGCGGTTTCTTTTTCTCTCCATATGAACCTATTTATATTGCGTACGTGCCACTGAAGAAAAAAAACTTTATTTATAAATGATGTGGCACCGTTCATGCATGGTTCCCGACCCTCCATTATTTATAAGTGAGTAACTACTACTAGACGCATCAAATTATCACGTGGGCTGCATCATCTTACAGAAATGAGCTCCACTGTGTCACATGTGTGGTTGGGGAAGACGCAAAGAGTGCTACTAGTACACTAGTGCGTGGGTGCGTGCACCTCTTCTCTTCGAGCATGGTTATTAAAAGTATAGCCCACTACTGTACTACCACGCGGTTATTATATAGTATGGGCAAAGAGTATAGGCAGTAATAATGACTAATAAGCCGTGAAATCACGAGGCCCACCTTTCTCTATGTTTGACCGAGGAAGCAGCCATCATTTCACTCCTAGTTGAATATCCATCCGTTGCTACCTCCGCGAATAAATAAAAATCCGCTTCTACCTTCGTAGCATGGTAAATAATATACCCATGTCAATCACGACGTAGAAATATCATTCACTCATACAATAGGGCTGGATCTAAGGCTGGTGATTTTTTTACTATGTCGGTTTCTCTTTTTGTCTCATTTACTCATTTTACATAGGAGCACGTGTAGAGGATGGCTATTCCTTTTGATGGGACTTCTTCATGGGGTTTAAGACTAAGCAGCTCTGAATTATGCCCGCTGCCCACCACTATGAATCGTGCCATCTATGATAGGGAGTAGTCCCATTGCAACAATGAGGTCCACTAGGTCTAGCACGTCCTGTAAGAAGAGACTGTCACGCAAAACATACATCTTGTTGCCTTCTTCCTCGTACAGTACGTACCACTCGTACGTACTACTAGTACTACTACTACTCGTTCTCCTATAAACCTTACTCTTGGCATCTCCAAAATATTAACCTTGCACTTGGCTCTTCGCCTCTTCGGGAAGTCGAGCAACAATGGTACTGCAGTATATATCGTTCTGGCTATCTGAGACCGAATGAATTGTTGCACGTCCACCACGTGGGCGAGGGTCGAGCGAGGGGCGAGGGAGAGTGCGTACTATTACGTCTGTTTCAATATGGACTACTCCCTCCTTTCCGGTTTATAGGGCTCAATTCAAAAATCTCACCAACCAAGGTAGACCGTGAGTGGTGGAATACTTTTTGTAGTTTGCAAAAACACCCAATTAATGCTTTTGTTTTCCTCAAAAATTATGTTTACCAATGTATTAATTGCAATACATGCATGCATAAAGTACATGCATTGGTCAATTTTCTCTTAATACTTGCATGCAATGATTTAATGCACCTTGGAATCTGAACATGTGATGGGGAACACTACATACGGAACAAAATGAGTGAATCTACACTCTAAAATATGTCTATATACATCAATGTTTGGAGTATGTACTAGTCGTTCATATTGAAATCTACTAAAGGACATATATTTCAAACAATATGATAATCTCTCTAACCAAGGTAGGGACGAGGAGTAAACGGAGGGAGTAGTAAAAATTTCTCCTCGTCCTGCGAGCCACCGCGCGCGTGGGCGAGGGAGCGGGCGTAAGGCGTAGTAAGCAAGCTTCACCTCGTCCTGCGAGCCACCGCGCCCGTGGGCAAGGGAGACAGCGTACTAAGCAAGCTTCTCCTCATTCTGCGAGTTGACAGGACACATCAAAAGTAATACGTACAGAGCATCTCCAGTGTATAGCCTTGCCTCTAAGGTAGGCCCCACATGGTTTGCCTCTTTTTTAACATAACGCGTCAAGTCGCAATTTGTTTGTTCACCCATGGTAGACGATCCTCCATCAAGTGGACAACCAGTACACGTGTCAAATTACCATGTGGGCTGCCTTTTCGTACAGAAATGAGCTCCACCGTGTACCCGCGCAGGCGTGGTTGGGAAAGAGACAGGAGTACGTGCGCCGTGCGTGCACCTCTTCTCTTTGTGCACATCCCCCACCGACATGGGTATGTGTGTGAGAGAGATACAAACCTAGACAGATGGTGTGTGCGTTCGTGAGTGTTTTTTGTCGGGGGTGTGATTTCGTGAATGTATTTGTGGGAATATGTGTCGATGATATCTCAAACAAAAATTTGACACATGCAATGTGTGTGAAATAGAGGCCTATCTATATCATATATAGAGGGGCGATCCATGAGAAGAGAGGGAGGGGTCATAGATATCGATAGAGTCGAAGAGCGGGTCAAGTGGGTGGGTGCGAGATCGATGAAGAGAACCATCGAAATTGTGTGTGTGCAAGTCAAAGATATAGGGCGACTGACCTACCGGAACGTCAGAGGGCACAAGGCAAGTTTGTGTGTGGCAGGGAGACATGACTAGAGCGCTTGATGTATCGGTGTGTGTGGGGGGAGGCAGATACCTAACTAGAGAGGTAGAACGACTCGTATATGTGTTGAGAAGGAGAGACCCAGCTATGTCTTGAGGGAGATCGGTCGACATCCATACATAAGTGAAGGACGGGAAATAGGTTGGGACAGAGAGAGAGAGGAGAGAGAGAGAGGGAGGGAGAGTGGTAGAGTGCTGGATGGATGATGGAGTTGCTTCTCGAAGATGGTGGGAGAGGCCTACTAGACAAACTGAGGGTAGAACTACAATATTATCAATAAGAGTGGGGATGTGTTTCTGTGTGTGCGTGTGCGTGATAGATGTGTCGGGACACATGCATGGATGATGAAGGGGAACCATGTGTTTGGTAAGCAAACCTAACTAGATCGGTAGATCAATTGTTGTTTGTCGGAGGAAGGGAGAGACATAACTAATGAGGTAGATCGATCAACGCGTGGGGAAAAACGAGTTATAACGACCTAGCTAGCTATATGTATAGCGGGAGATCGGTCGGTGTACATCCATTTGTTAGAGGCAAATAAGGCCCAGCGAGATGGATAGATAGAGAGAATGGAGCTAGGAGGTGGTGCGAGAGGCCTAGCTACTAGCTAGATAGGGGGAGGAGTGTGCGATTGTGAGATTGATGAAAAGAGGGATGAGAGTTTACACGTGTGTGGGACCGTATGAGAGACACGAGGCATGGACACAGAAAGGAGGAGATGGAAGGTGCGTGTGTATGTTGTAGGCAAACATCGCTGGAGAGGTTTATTGATCGGTGTGTGTCGGAAAGGAGCTGTGGAGACTGTGGGAGAACAACCTAAAGAAAAAATGAATGTGCGTGATGATAGAATGCTAAGGGAGGGGGAGGGCGAGGAGGGCGTGTGCATGCACGAGAGAAAGTTAGTGCTAGCTACAAAGGTTAGAGGATTGTGTGGGTGTAAGAGACTAACAAAGATCATAATTTGATATGAAAGTGGATTCATATATTTGAATAGGAGATCATAGTGTTATAAACATATGCATGCATGAATATAGCGGTGATACGCGTGCTATGATTTTGCACATGTTATACCATAATGTGATAACGCATGGTGTTTGCAACTCACAGCTAAATATCGAACAATCTAAACCATACTATACATCGAACAACCTCACATTTTATTTGAATTTGTGATAATGTGTGGTGTTTGCAGCTTACAACTAAATATCGAACAATCTAAACAATACTATATATCGAACAATCTCACATTTTATTTGAATTTGTGGTAATGTGTGGCGTTTGCAACTCACATCTAAATACTTGTAGGCATAGGGGGCGGGGCACCATACATTATGTGATAAACACATTATACATATGAGACATGGTTTAGATTATGAAGATCTAGCTAGAGCTTGAAATGTATTGTGATTTGAAATCAACATAAAGTGGATTCAAAAAATCGAGTTCGAGTTCATATAGTACACATAGTTCATATCTAACTCGACAGTAATCATGTGGTGTGCTGTGAAGATAATACACAAACGATGGTTTAACTTGACAATAATGATGATTGTAGATCTTATTAAAATAGAGAAACAAATTCAAATGGTTTGACTTCACAACAATCATGATTGTAGATCTTATTCAAATAGAGAAACGAATTCAAATTTAGTTCATATTGAAGCGGTAGTATATACATTTGGAATGCACTAAAATGTTCATTTGAGTAGCAGGTTGCATGCATTATACACGTAGCGAAATATTTTAATTGAACATAACATGAATTCAAAGTTTGAATTGGCATTTGTAGTGTGAATTGATTTGGTACAGTACACGGGACTAGACTCTCTTGTGTGGTGCGAATTGATTTCTTTTTGTTTTTTCGTCAACGGAAGTGCGAATTGATTTGGTACAGTACACGTTAGGCTTGTCCGGAAATTTCAACCCGCGCCTTGTTACCCCGAAATATTTAAGATATATCTTTGTCTCGTTGTGCTCCGAAAACTCCCTCCATCTCAACCCGCGCCTTGCTATCCCAAAATTACAACGCACGGAAAAACTCCCACCTCCTGCGAAATCCCGACACGCGAAATGCCTGTGATACCCCTGAACCGAAAGAACCGCCTAGCTCAAATTGGTGGGGGTACTTTCGTAACTTACCCCACATTTCGGACAAGCGCGTCCCTAAGCCATGGTTCCCCACTCCCATCCCATCCGCCCACCCATTCATACACCGAGGCCGCGAAAACCCGCGAAGCCCCACACCCTCCTCCGTCGCCACTCGGCCGGAGCCTCTTCTCCGAATCCACTTTGTCTCCCACCCAATCTGAATCCGAAAAACCCACGAGATTGAAGTTTGCTCCTCTGGGGTACCATAAGCCAAAGTTTGGGGTATGAGCCAAATATCAAAAGATTCGCTTGACCGCCACAAAGTGGCTTTCCTTAGGTGAGGCTTGAAACCGTGCACAAATTCCCACACTCAACATGATATCCGGTCTAGATGCACAAAGGTAAAGCAAGGAGCCAATCATAGAACGATATACCTTTTGATCCACCGCTTTACCATTGGGATCATGTCAATTTGGCATTTGGTAGGCATTGGTGTAGAAGCCAGCTTGACATCACTTAGCTTGAATCTCTTGAGCATGTCTTGAGTGTATTTGGCTTGGTTGATGAAGGTTCCTTCTCTTCTTTGTTTGATTTCGAACCCGAGAAAGAACTTCAACTCTCCCATCATGGACATCTTGAACTTCGCGATCATGAGTGCGGCAAAATCCTCATTGAAAGCTTTGTTAGGAGAACCAAAGATAATATCATCAACATATAGTTGGCATACAAACAACTCCCCTTTGACCTTCTTAGTAAAAAGAGTGGGTCGATTTTCCCAATTTCAAACCCACGGTCTTGCAACAACTCGGTACGGTGCTCATACCATGCACGTGGGGCTTGTTTAAGGCCATAGAGCGCCTTATTGAGTTGGTACACATGATTGGGGAACTCAGGATCCTCAAACCCCAGGGGTTGTTTGACATACACCAACTCATTAAGAGGACCATTAAGAAAAGCACTCTTCACATCCATTTGTTGCAACTTGAAGTTATGATGAGAAGCATAAGCAATCAACAAACGAATAGATTCAAGGCGAGCAAAGGTTTCATCGTAATGGATACCCTCGACTTGGGAGTAGCCTTGTGCCACCAAACGAGCCTTGTTGCGAATGATAATCCCGTGAGCATCTTGCTTGTTCTTGAATATCCATTTGGTTCCAATAACATTATGGTTCTCCCTTGGCCTTGGCACCAATCTCCACACCTTGTTGTGCTCGAAGTTGTTGAGTTCTTCATGCATGGCATTAAGCCAATCCGGATCCTCGAGCGCCTCATAGACCTTTTGGGGTTCAACACAAAACAAACACATGATGTTCACAATAGTTTGCTAATTGTCTACGAGTGCTTACCCCCTTTCTTAAGCTTCCAAGCACATTCTTCATGAGATGATCTTTGGTAGTGAGCTTGGACGCAATCTTGGCGGCACGGTGCTCCAATTGCTCCCCAAGAGAGAGTTGAGGAGTGGTAACTTGATCATCATGAGCGCCGTCTTGAGCTTGTTCTTGATCTTGAGCTTGCTCTTGATCTTGAACTTGCTCGGTGGCAAGAACTTGACCTTGGGCATCACTTGGTGGATCACCACCATCTTGAGGTTGATCTTGCCCTTGATCTCATTCATTTGTTTGAGGGCGTTCACTTTGTTCTTCGGAAGCGTGTGGGTCTTGGGTTGGTGATGGTTCCACTTGAGTGGAACATTGTCCTTCTCCTTCGGCCACTAGGGGTTCCTCAATGGTTAGGTGTAGCAACCCAACCCGAATGGATCAAGTCTCTGTGCTTAAGTGTCATCCCTGGATCGGTATGCTGACACACACAGTACTCGAGGATTTATAACAGAGGCAAATCACATGTATAAAGTAACGTAAATACTATTACCTCAATCCAAATAGAGAAAGTAACAAGGTTGTGGATTCCCATCAACACCAACGGCAAAGTTGAGCGTAGAAATCATAACCCTAACGTATCACTTACTCGTCGTAAGAATCCTGCAACATGAAACGTTGAAGCCCGAAAACGGGTCAGCACATGGAATATGCTGGCAGATTCACACCATAGAGAAATGATGAACAAAGGCTATCACTACATGCATATATGGCTGGTGGAAAAGCTCTATGGTTATAATGTTTTTGCGAAAAGCCAATTTTTCCCTACTGCAAAGGAATAAATTTTATTTGACTATCATGGTGGTTGTTAAACATTGAGATGGTTGACAGCATCTCAATCCCAATTAAGTATCATCATTAACCCAACAGGATTAATTAAAGGAACATGATGAGATTCACATGATAATCCAAGTACTAGATACTCAAGTTGTCCATAACC
The DNA here is from genome assembly GCF_018294505.1 of Triticum aestivum. NCBI lineage: Eukaryota > Viridiplantae > Streptophyta > Magnoliopsida > Poales > Poaceae > Triticum > Triticum aestivum. The sequence continues at coordinate 327,880,240 of NC_057814.1, read as the reverse complement.
GGGGACACGGCTAATCATGATTAGTTTGTACACTCTGCAGAGGTTTGCGCACTTTTCCCCACAAGACTCGACCGCCTCCGCTTGATTCTCGCACTACATGATGTTTGAGAAACGGATGACCGAGACACAGTCTTTCAGAAGCGTTAGCACCTTACGATGGGTAGACCGATACACCTACATCCCCTACATCTGCTAGTCTACCACTGTAAGAGTTCACACAACTTAATCAACTATGCTAGAGCCCATAATAGCTTGTGGTTGCACACGGAAGTTTCTGGCATGAATAATATCATGATCCCTTTGAACCTGGGTGGCGGTCCAAAAGAAAACAGGCAATCCTGGAATACCCAGGTACCTCAATGCACCCAGATGTGAGTTTTACTTGCCACCTTAAGTTTAACCATATATTAACAATCTCACATCTGTCATGGATATCTCTCAAACCCAATCCACGTCTACAAGCATAGCATAGCAATATAGGCAACGTAGAAGTAACTCCCAAGGGTTTGATAATAAAACAGGTGATAGGTACTACCTCAACTACTTCCCAATACCCACAATTTAATTAGATCCTAACCATGCAATGTTTGAGGGTTGATCAAATGCAACAAAACTGGGTAGTAAAGGGGTATGATCAAAGTGTTACTTGCCTGCAATGTTGATGAAGATGATTCGCACTCAATACTCTGGATAGATCTACTCGTCACACTCCGGTCAATCTATCGTAAGCAAGCAATGGTAACCACACATAAGCAATCACTCAAAAGATCAGAAAGAACGAGGAAAACAATTTGGAAAACTTCAAAACCAAGCTAATAACTCTTGCAACATAAAACAATTTCTAACAGTACCAAAGTTAGATGGATTTGGCCTTATCAGAAAGTTTAGGTGAAGAGCTTCGCTTTGCAAAAAGAATCAACTCAAACGAAGCTACCAAACTCAAGTTACGATCAGACGAAGTTTGAATATAAATTTGAACAAATTTCGAAATTTGAAAATTTCAAAAATTTGATGTGACAGGTTCACTAGATAGGTGAAAACAAAACAAAACTATAGGCGCTGGTTTCATCTAATTTGGATGAACGAGTAAAAAGTTATGGCTATTTGAAAAATCAGGACCAAGCTGTTTTGCAGAAGAAAAATAGTTACGACTAAAAAAATTAGGTCTAACGTATAAATACAGAGAACGAATAAATATACCTAAAAGACGAGTTCGGAGTGAGGAGACAACTTCCAAAAGTCCCGCCGGAGAGGAGAAATATATTTTTATTTAAGGAATCTAGTCAAACCAAAATATTGATTTAACCCGAGTCGGATGATTTTTGAGGGCTCTATGGGTCTATATTTATTGGTGGAAAAAAGGCTTAAAGGTCAAAGGCTAGGCAATGTGGGACTAAACGTAGACGAAAAACAAAAAGAGAGAAGAGAAAAGCGCATGGGCCTAAAGCTTCGGCCGGCCGCGCGCGTGCGTGCGGCAGTTTTTTTTCAAACACTAAAAGAAGAAAAAAGAAAAAATAATTAAGAAAAAGAAAAATATTTTTTTTCTGCAAACATAACCAAAAAACAACATGGGCCGGCATGGGTGCACTGTGCACGTAGGCGACGGATAAAATTTGGGCGGCATGTACAGTTTTTTTATTAGAAACAGAAAGAAAAATTGTATAACGAAAACAAAAATAAAATTGTACATAGGCATATTATATATCAAAAAATTTAGAAAAAGATTTTCTACGACATGATCATTTTTCTAACATTAAATAAAATCCACAAAAATTCAAATAAATCAAAGAGTGCTACTGCTCTACTAAAATCCAATAAAAATCATTTTCAAAATACCAAAATTAATTCAAATTTATTTCTCTCCAATTTTCTGTTGTAGGGAATCATGTTACCCTATTTTCCATATATTTTTATTTTGGATAAAAATAATTTGAATAAAACCGAAATACTCCAAATTGAAAATAATTTCCAACGGGACTTTAAATTAGATCCTTTTAAACTTCCAACTCATATTTCATATGTTTTGAAGAAGTCATTTTATCTTCTCTCATGAAAATCATTGAGTTGCTTGAAGTTTCTGAATTGGAAATATTTTCAAATGATATTCAAATATTTTCAACACCCCTTTTCATTTAAATAAATGGAAGAAGTCATGTCATCTTCTCTCGAGGGTTTTGTGATGAAAAGAATTTGAATTCATGGAGATCATAAAAGCAAAATGAAAGTTTGGGAAAGTCCTTTTATTCCCTCTCATTTAACTTTCAAAAGATTTCGAATTCACTCACTTTCAGTCAATCAATCACACAACAATCCAACAAACAATCAAATCTATCTATTTATTATAACATTCCAAAATTTAGAATTTTGGGATGTTACAAACCTACCACCCTTAAAATGAATCTCGTCCTCGAGATTCGGAGAGGCTAGAAAGAAATAAGTTAGGTTTGGGGTCTTCTCAAAATCCATCGATCATCTCAGGGGTCTGGGGTGCTACCACCCTTAAAAACATTGTTACGGTTCCACCAAAACTCGTATACTCCATCCTTATTGTTGACAGTGTCGGTCTTCTCAGATCGTAAGGATAATGGGCTCTTCTGGTAGTGGCATAACCTTTTTCCTCAATTCTTCTGTATCCTTTCATCTTGGTATGGTTCTTCCATGACTGGGTCTTCTTAGCTGACGGGTCTGGCGCCAAAACTAAACAACTATCGATATCTCATGGTGGTCAACGATTTATGGTTTCTCCTGCAGGAAATGGGTCGGTTGATCCTCACCGTATAACCTACGATTGGCAACAACTGCCGTGTACAAGGGAAACATTCTTATACCATTCTAAGGTTCAAGCAAGGTTAATACCGTCATCTCTCTACTATAGGTAGGTCACTCAGATTTACCATCCCATATAGCAAAGCGAACAATAAGGGTAAGTCGGTATGGTGATCAATCCATCCCGCACCCAAATCATTACCTTGTATATGGTTTAGCGAATCTCGCATTCTAACACTCGGTCATCCTCGCAAGCATTGCAGAATTTCTCTTGTCGACGAACCAAGTTCGGATAAATCCATGGATTCTGCAAGCCAAACAAACATCTATCGTTCCTTCCCAACCCTCAAGTTTTGCGTAACTCCTATAAGATCGTTTGTCGATAAAATCGTAACTTCTTCCAGGGTTTTTCCTTCAGCAAGAATGTGCTTGCTTCTTGGCAGGTCCTGGGGTCTGTGGGTTATGGCCCATCTCATCACTTGTAAACCTTGAACTCATCATCGGGCAACTGATCCTTAATCCAACATCCAACTTCCTAGTATTCTTAAATCCATCCAATTGTACTGTCTTCCTTCCTTCTATTGGCACCAAACTAGGACATGATTACTCAGACTCATCATGGAATTTCCATTGATACATATTTCCAACATCATACCTCCTTTATATCCAATAGTACTTCATCCCTTCATCCTCGGGGAATATCCCACATACCGAGATAAAAAAAACTTATACTTATGAAGTCCATACTCCACTTCGTGGAACATCATTATCCTTTCCAGGGTCAAGCGTCCTTACAGGGGAATATTGGCCATCTCTGCATGGCACTTCTTCAACTAGGAAACATGAAACACATCATGAACTCCTGACAGTCCTTCGGGTGACTCCAACTTGTTGGCCACTTCTCCCATACGCTCCAAAACTCGGTATGGTCCTACAAATCTCAGGGCTAACTTTTCCTTAACTCCAAATCGTTTAACTCTTCGCAAAGGGGACACACGAAGACATGCTCTGTCTCCAATTTCATAGACTACCTCCTTGTGTTTTTGAGTCTGCATAACTCTTCTGCCTGGACTGAGCTACCTTCAGTCTATCTTGAATCAACTTAACATTCTCTTCTGACTCCTTGATCACATTTGGTCCAAACAACTGACGGTCTCCAACTTCATCCCGTATCAACGGTGTCTAGCTCCTTCTCCCATACAAAGCTTCAAAAGGGGCCATCTTCAAACTAGCTTGGTAACTGTTGTTGTATGAGAACTCCGCGTAAGGTAGCTTATCATCCCTACTAGATCCATAATCTAGCGCACACGCTCTCAACATGTCCTCCAGAGTCTGATTGACTCTCTTGGTCTATCCATCTGTCTGCGGATGAAAGGCTGTACTGAACTCTAGCCTAGTACCCAAAGTGTGGTGCAGCTGATTCCAAAACTTTGAGGTAACCTGTGTTCTTCTATCTGATACGATGGTCCTCGGAACTCCATTGAGACATACGATCCTGGTCAAATATATCTTGGCCAACTTCGCACTTGTATAGGTGGTTTTCACTGAGATAAAGTGAGCCACTTTGGTCAAGCGAATCAACTACTACCCAGATAGAATCATATCCCGATCGGGTTCTGGGAAATCCGGTAATGAAATCCATGCCAAGCTTATCCTACTTCCATTCGGGTATAGGCATAGGCTGTAGTAATCCGGCTGGCTTCTGATGCTCTGCCTTTACTCTCTGGCATACATCACCTACGACTACATACTCCGCAATAACCTTCTTCAACCAGTCCACCAGAAACGCTCCTTCAAATCCAAATACATCTTGGTGTTTCCAGGGCGAATTGAGTATGGTGAGTCATGAGCCTCCTGAAGTATTAACTTCCTGATCTTTGCATTATTGGGCACATATACACGGTCCTCGAACCATAAGGTGTCGTGCTCATCATTACGAAAACCTTTGGCCTTTCCTTTGCTCATCCTCTCTTTTATCTTGGCAATCTCTTTGTCATCCTTCTGAGCTTCACGGATCTTTCCCAACAATGTAGACTGAACTTCCATTGCTGCAACAAAACCTTTGGGAACAATCTCCAGCCGAAGTTCCCTGAGATCCTCGGCTCACTCCTTTGGAAATCCTCCGCTTATGAGGGTATTTGTCCTTGTTTTCTTTATGGTTGTGTCCTATTTCTCCACAAAGCTTGTATGCACAAGGTTTCTTCATATCCTTTCCATAAGGCCTCAATTTCTGGGACACAAGCCAAGACTTTAACAAAGTCCACTTAAATTCCTTCCAAGTGGTTACTCCTTGCCATCCATTGATGGTTTGGTACATCCTCCACCAGTTAGTGGCACCTCTTTCAAAGCACTAAAGAGCATGCTGGGTCATATCCTTTCCGGCTATAGGGTTATTCTCCATGTGATCCTCCATGTTCTGAATCCATCGGTCTGTCTCCAATTGACTCATTGGTCTAGAAAATACAAGCTCATCTTCATTCATCCTCTATTGGGTCCATGGGTTTTGGGGTGAGATAAGAGAGATAGAGAGGGATGCACACAATACAAACAATGGTTTTGAAAAGACAGATTTTATTGTGGCTGTCGGAAAAACATCAAACAAATGACAGCTCACAAACGTCGCATCTAACGTAGGTATATAACCGGGTTTGGTCTTCTAAAGGTCAATAAATCTTCAACATCGTCAAACTCTTCAAGTCTTGTTCATGTCTCCGATGGGCTTCTTTCGATCATGCTTGTCCTTCTCAAGTTCTTTTGCCAGACCCTCTCTGTTGACGCAAAGTCTCTCGTGGCGTCCTTTAATAATTGCGTTCCAAACTTCTGGGTCTCAACATCCTTGGCATGAACCATGGTACTACTGTCCTTCAGTTCCTGACGAGTCTCCGTTATCTCGAGGTTTTGCTTTCCCAGCTTGGCTACTTTCAGTTTCTGGGTTCTGAGTTCTTCACGAAACACTTCTTTGTCGAATACAGCTTCCTGCAGGTCCATCCTAAACTTCTTGATGTAATACTCCAGATCCTGGTGATACACCGGTCTAAAGTTAAAACTTCATCTTGCTGATAGGTGCTCCATCAGCCTTCTACCATCCAATCCTTCCATGCATATGCATGCTTAACTCGGGTGACAATAGCATAAACGGGTAATAACACCATGGTCAGCCGTGTCTATGCCCATGTTACTGCCATGAGCTTTCATTCCATAACTGATATCTCCTGTCTTTGGGTTTTCTTAACAAAAACTTTGAGTTCTAATGCTCCATGTTCCGGTCTTTCTCTGATACACCTTGGTCTCGGGTATTGACGGCTTCCATAGTCTGCCAAGTTCCATAACGGTAGCCTTCCTATACCAATCTGGAAATTCTTCAGAGCCTTCAAATTCTCCTAGTCTTCAGAGTCCTTAACCGTTGTAGTTCCAATTATAACAATGCTCGATAAAATACTCTTCATTCCAAAGTGGTCTTGGTTGTCCGATATCTTGTACTTCTTCAAGTGGTCTTATCCGTCGAATCTTCGAGTGGTCCAAAAGGAAAAAGGGTATGGTCTCACTAAAAGGGAATATTTGAATTAACTCAGAAGAGAAGAGAGGTAAAAGATCTTTTTGAAGGGAAAGTTTTAGAGAAAATCCTTCCTATGGGCTTGCCAGTTTCTAGGGTCACGTCCTACAGTCAACCTGGCTCTGATACCATCTTGTAGCGACCCGACACGAATGGATCAAGTCTCCGTGCTTAAGTGTCATCCCTGGATCGGTATGCTGACACACACAGTACTCGAGGATTTATAACAGAGGTAAATCACATGTATAAAGTAACGTAAATACTATTACCTCAATCCAAATAGCGGAAGTAACAAGGTTGTGGATTCCCATCAACACCAACGGCAAAGTTGACTGTAGAAATCGTAACCCTAACGTATCACTTACTCGTCGTAAGAATCCTGCGACATGAAACGTTGCAGCCCGAAAACGGGTCAGCACATGGAATATGCTGGCAAATTCACACCATAGAGAAATGATGAACAAAGGCTATCACTACATACATATATGGCTGGTGGAAAAGCTCTATGGTTATAATGTTTTTGCGAAAAGCCAATTTTTCCCTACTGCAAAGGAAAAAAAATTATTTGACTATCATGGTGGTTGTTAAACATTGAGATGGTTGACAGCATCTCAATCCCAATTAAGTGTCATCATTAACCCAACAGGATTAATTAAAGGAACATGATGAGATTCACATGATAATCCAAGTACTAGATACTCAAGTTGTCCATAACCAGGGACATGGCTAATCATGATTAGTTTGTACACTCTGCAGAGGTTTGCGCACTTTTCCCCACAAGACTCGATCTCCTCCGCTTGATTCTCGCACTACATGATGTTTGAGAAATGGATGACCGAGACACAGTCTTTCAGAAGCGTTAGCACCTTACGATGGGTAGACCGATACACCTACATCCCCTACATCTGCTAGTCTACCACTGTAAGAGTTCACACAACTTAATCAACTATGCTAGAGCCCATAATAGCTTGTGGCTGCACACGGAAGTTTCTAGCATGAATAATCTCATGATCCCTTTGAACCTGGGTGGCGGCCCAAAAGAAAACAGGCAATCCTAGAATACCCAAGTACCTCAATCCACCCAGATGTGAGTTTTAGTTGCCACCTTAAGTTTAACCATATATTAACAATCTCACATATGTCATGGATATCTCTCAAACCCAATCCACGTCTACAAGCATAGCATAGCAATATAGGCAACGTAGAAGTAACTCCCAAGGATTTGATAATAAAATAGGTGATAGGTACTACCTCAACTACTTCCCAATACCCACAATTTAATTAGATCCTAACCATGCAATGTTTGAGGGTTGATCTAATGCAACAAAACTGGGTAGTAAAGGGGTATGATCAAAGTGTTACTTGCCTGCAATGTTGATGAAGATGATTCGCACTCAATACTCTAGATAGATCTACTCGTCACACTCCGGTCAATCTATCGTAAGCAAGCAATGGTAACCACACATAAACAATCACTCAAAAGATCAGAAAGAACGAGGAAAACAATTTGGAAAACTTCAAAACCAAGCTAATAACTCTTGCAACATAAAACAATTTCTAACAGTACCAAAATTAGATGGATTTGGCCTTATCAGAAAGTTTAGGTCAAGAGCTTCGCTTTGCAAAAAGAATCAACTCAAACGGAGCTATGAAACTCAAGTTACGATCAGACGAAGTTTGAATATAAATATGAACAAATTTCGAAATTTGAATATTTCAAAAAGTTGATCTGACAGGTTCACTAGATAGGTGAAAACAAAACAAAACTATAGGCGCTGGTTTCATCTAATTTGGATGAACGAGTAAAAAGTTATGGCTATTTGAAAAAATCAGGGCCAAGCTGTTTTGCAGAAGAAAAATAGCTACGACTAAAAAAAATTAGGTCTAACGTATAAATACAGAGAACGAATAAATATACCTAAAAAACGAGTTCGGAGTGAGGAGACAACTTCCAGAAGTCCCGCTGGAGAGGAGAAATATATTTTTATTTAAGGAATCTAGTCAAACCAAAATATTGATTTAACCCGAGTCGGATGATTTTTGAGGGCTCTATGGGTCTATATTTATTGGTGGAAAAAAGGCTTAAAGGTCAAAGGCTAGGCAATGTGGGACTAAACGTAGACGAAAAACAAAAAGAGAGAAGAAAAAAGCGCACGCGCGCGGCAGTTTTTTTTCAAACACTAAAAGAAGAAAAAAGAAAAAAATTAAGAAAAAGAAAAATATTTTTTTTCTACAAACATAACCAAAAAAACATGGGCCGGCATGGGTGCACTGTGCATGTAGGCGACGGATAAAATTTGGGCGGCATGTACAGTTTTTTTAATTAGAAACAGAAAGAAAAACTGTATAACGAAAACAAAAATAAAATTGTACATAGGCATATTATATATCAAAAATTTCAGAAAAAGATTTTCTACGACATGATCATTTTTCTAACATTAAATAAAATCCACAAAAATTCAAATAAATCAAAGAGTGCTACTGCTCTACTAAAATCCAATAAATATCATTTTCAAAATACCAAAATTAATTCAAATTTATTTCTCTCCAATTTTCTGTTGTAGGGAATCATGTTACCCTATTTTCCATATATTTTTATTTTGGAGAAAATAATTTGAATAAAACCCAAATACTCCAAATTGAAAATAATTTCCAAAAGGGCTTTAAATTAGATCCTTTTAAACTTGCAACTCATATTTCATATGTTTTGAAGAAGTCATTTTATCTTCTCTCATGAAAATCATTGAGTTGCTTGAAGTTTCTGAATTGGAAATATTTTCAAATGATATTCAAATATTTTCAACACCCCTTTTCATTTAAATAAATGGAAGAAGTCATGTCATCTTCTCTCGAGGGTTTTGTGATGAAAAGAATTTGAATTCATGGAGATCATAAAAGCAAAATGAAAGTTTGGGAAAGTCCTTTTATTCCCTCTCATTTAACTTTCAAAAGATTTCGAATTCACTCACTTTCAGTCAATCAATCACACAACAATCCAACAAACAATCAAACCTATCTATTTATTATAACATTCCAAAATTTAGAATTTTGGGATGTTACATGAGGATATGGCCAACACCCATTCTTCTTATGGCTTGGGGAGGAATTTCATCACCTACATCGCAAGTACCACTTTGCTCCACTTGGGAGCCGTTATTCTCATCAAACTCCACATTAAACGTCTCCTCAATGAGTCATGTGGACTTGTTGAGGACACGGTAAGCATGAGAGTTTGTAGCATAACTAACAAATATGCCCTCATGAGATCTAGCCTCAAATTTAGACAAACGAATACCTTTCTTGAGAATGAAACACGTACAACCGAACATCCGGAAGTACTCGAGGTTGGGCTTATTGCCGGTAAGTATCTCATATGGAGTCTTGTTCAAGCCTTTGCGGAGATAGAGCCGATTGGATGCATGATAAGCGGTGTTGAAGGATTTGGCCCAAAAGTTGTACGGAGACTTGAACTCCGCCATCACGGTCCTTGCCGCGTCCATCAATGTCCGGTTCTTCCTCTCTGCTACACCATTTTGTTGAGGGGTGTAAGGTGCGGAATATTGATGCTTGATCCCCTCATCACTGAGAAACTCATCCAAGGTGTAGTTCTTGAACTCGCTGCCGTTGTCACTTCTTATCATCAAAATCTTTGCATTGTGTTGACGTTGAGCTTCATTTGCAAAGTCGATGACGGTTTGTTGGGTCTCACTCTTCCTCTTGAAGAAGTATACCCAAGTGTATCTTGAATAATCATCCACAATCACCAAGCAATACTTTCTACCCCCAAGACTATCAAAGGATGGAGGCCCAAAGAGATCATGTGAAGGAGCTCCAAAGGCCTCGTCGAGTAGATGATAGTCGTGGGAGGGTGAGCCTTCTCATGTAGCTTTCCTTCGATACAAGCACTGTAAGCACAATCTTTGGCAAAACAAACATTTGTTAGTCCATAGACATGGTCCCCCTTGAGAAGACTTTGCAAAGATCTCATATTGACATGGGCTAACATGCGATGCCAAAGCCATCCCACGTCAACTTTAACCATTATGCATGTCGTGGTCTTAGTGGGTCGCTCTGAAAAGTTGATCACATAAAGACCGTTCTCGACATGCCCAACAAAGGCTACTTTAAGAGTCTTGCTCCACAAGAGGGCCACGGAATCAATATCAAAGAAAGTGGCAAAGCCCATGAGTGCAAGCTGACAAACGGAAAGTAAGTTGTATGCAAGGGACTCAACAAGCATGACTTTCTCAATCGTGAGATCATGAGAAATGACAACCTTGCCAAGACCTAATACCTTAGAAGATGAGGCATCACCCCTTTCGACATTGGTGTCATAGATGAGACCTTGTGCACGTCCACCATCAAGTCCTTGCTTCCGGTCATATGATTTGTGGATCCACTATCGAGCAACCATGATCCCCCACCGGAACCAAACACCTACAAGAGATCAATGCTTGGTTTTAGGTACCCATTTTGTAATGGGTCCTTTGATGTTAGAAACAACGGTCTTAGGAACCCATTTAGACCATTCAATGTACTCATAAGAAGAACCAACAAATTTGACATAAACATGCCCATCACTAGCACGGCATAACACATAAGAAGGGTTAAAGTCGTCGGCTTTGTTGGAAGGAGTGGCATTGCCCTTCTTGACACCGCCACCCTTCGCATTGTTCTTCTTCTCCTTAGGAGTACCCTCTCCCTCCTTCACAAACGTTTGCTTGAGAGGAGGAGGTTGTTTGGTCTTGTCATTCTTCTTCTTCTTCTTGGACTTGGGTGCAAACCCAATCCCCTCCTTGCCACAACTTCCTTTTGATTGTTCAAAAGGTTGTTGAGGTTCTTCTCACCTTGTATGCAAGACACAAGGCCTTTCTCAAGTTGATCCTTCAACTTGGTATTCTCCTCCACAAGATGCACATGCTCACAACACAGGTTAGTAGCATTTGCATTATCAATTAAAACCATATGAGGAAATGTGGTTTTCTCCTTCGTTAGCTTCACTTGGAGTTGATCATGAGACTCTTTGAGGCTAGCATGTGTACTCTTCAAGGCCTTGTGAGGCTTGTCAAGTAGATCAAACTCCTCCTTGAGTCTAGCATGGTCAACCCCAAGTTTGCCCTTCTCGGAATTGAGCACACGAGAGAGAACAAGAGCATGATCAAGATATTTCTCTAATTTAGCATGATCATCGTTGTGTGACTCCTCAAGAGCCAAACGATGACCACGCTCTTCCTCAAGCGCATTAGAGAGATCTGAAATCTCATCGGCATAGTCACGACTATGCCCTTCCATCTTAGAGGTGGTCTCTTCGCGAGCCTCGATCATATCATTGGCTTCACCAAGTTGTTCCAAGAGAGCAACGAAGTGCTTTTTGGTTTTACCTTTGAGCTTACTCATGAAAGACTCAAATTCATTCTCCTCCTCCTTCGTCCCCTCACTTTCATCAATGCAATCTGTCAAGGAAGGATTAGTAGTGATGGTAGACTTGATGTTGGAGGTTACCTTGTTGGTGGCTTTAGCCATGAGGCACTTGGCGGTCGTGTTCTCATTGGGTGAATCAAAGAGGGACACCCGTGGAGTTGTTGCAACGGCAACGGAGGCCATGGCAACCGTCTCACCATCTTCATAATCATCATCATCCTCATTGTACTCTTCTTGTGCCACCAACCCCTTGGGAGGAGTCTTCTTGGTGAAGTTGTTCTTGTTGGGGAAAGACTTGGCCTTGTCTTTTTGGATAAGATTGCCACCATTGTCTTCCCTCTTCTCATAAGGGCAATCCACAACAAAGTGACTCACATTGCCACAATTATAGCACGTCCTCATACATTGCTTGCCCTTGGCGCCACTTGAGTTGTTCTTGTTGAAGTTGGGCCTTGTGTTCTTCTTGTTGCCCCAAAATTGCCGTGAAGCAAGAGCCATGTGCTCATAATAGGAATATCTGGTGTCTTCGGGGCAACTCTCCTCTTCATCCTCTTCTTCCACACTAGCCTTGGCCTTCAAAGCAAGGTTGGACTTCTTTGATCGTTGAGCACACAACACCGCATTGTCGGCGGTCTTGTCCAAGATCCTCATTGCAACAAACTCATCCAACACTTCACTTGAGGACAAGGCGTGGAAGTCCGGCCTTTGACGGATGACGGAGGACATGGCCTTATGGTAAGGCATCATGGCCTTGAGAAACTTGCGCTTGATCCAATTGTCATTCGTATCCTTGCTCCCCTGATCTCGGAGTGAGACCGTGAGAGTAGTTAACCTTCGATAAATCTCTCGAGGTTCTTCATCTTCAATCATGGCAAACTCATCGGCTTCATCTTGCACCACTTCAAAGTTTGAGCGTTGAATGCTTGTGCTTCCCTTGTACAAGGAGACAACATGTCCCCATGCTTCCTTGGCCACGGTGAAAGGTCGGAGATGCACAATATCTTCGGGAGGAATAGCTTCTTGGAGAATGAAGAGAGCGGACTCGTTGAATTGATGATCCGCGGCTTCTCTAGGAGTGAAGTTGCTTGGATCGTGTGGGTAGAAACCTTGCTCAATAATTCTCCAAAGATTAGTAGAACTATGATTTAAATAACGTTTAAAGCAATACACCCAAGTGGCAAAATCCTCATTTTTAACAAGCTTAGGAGGAGGACCAACATGATTCATATGCGTGGAGGGAACCGGCCCTCCATAGGTAAGGGGGGTTCAACATGGGCAAAGATGCCACTCCCACTCTTACCACTAGGCAAAGGAACTTGGTCACTACTAGCTTCCCCCTTATTGGAGTTAGCATCTATCACCTTGTTAGCGGGATTAACCACTTCCAACGGTGTGGTGGATAATTTAAGGCCTTCAAGAAACTCTTTAAACATGCCTTTAACCTCGGTTGTCATGGAGGTTTTCAATGTGTCCAAAGCCACATTGAACTCCTCACGAGATACCGAGGATCCCCATTGGCCGCATACAAGGAAGGACTCGCACCGGAGTGATCCTCCCCCTCGTCTGTGGTGCCAACCATACTCTTCGGAAGGCAAAGTCCTTAAAAAGAGATGAGGCTCTAATACCAATTGAAAGGATCGATATGGTTGACTAGAGGGGGGTGAATAGGCAACTAACAATTTTTAGTTTTTCTTGACCAAATTAAACTTAGCATCAAAATAGGTTGTCTAGATGTGCAACTAGGTGAGCAACCATATGCATGCAACAACAACAAGCAGACAAGCAAGCAAGGGATACAACACAATAAAATCTTGCACAAGTAAAGGTAAGAGATAACCAAGAGTGGAGCCGGCGGAGACGAGGATGTGTTACCGAAGTTCCTTCACTTTGAGAGAAAGTACGTCTCCGTTGGAGCGGTGTGGAGGCACAATGCTCCCCAAGAAGCCACTAGGGCCACGGTATTCTCCTCACGCCCTCACACAATGCGAGATGCCGTGATTCCACTATTGGTGCCCTTGAAGGCGGCGACCGAACCTTTACAAACAAGGTTGGGGCTATCTCCACAACTTAATTGGAGGCTCCCAACGACACCACGAAGCTTCACCACAATGGTATATGGCTCCACGGTGACCTCAAACGTCTAGGGTGCTCAAACATCTAGGAGTAACAAGATCTGCAAGGGATTAGTGGGGGGAATCAAATTTCTCTTGGTGGAAGTGTAGATCGGGGCCTTCTCAACCAATCCCTAGAATCAACAAGTTTGATTGGCTAGGGAGAGAGATCAGACAAAATGGAGGTTTGAACAACAATGGAGCTTGGGGAGGGGAGAGGTGGTCTTCTTGGGGAAGAAGACCCCCTTTATATAGTGGGGGAAAAGATCCAACTGTTATCCCCTCTCTTAGCCCACGCGACGCGGTACTACCGCACAGAGCCGCGGTACTACCATAGAGGGTTGCGGTACTACCGCCGCAGGGTGCGGTACTACCGCTTGTGTGGTAGTGACCAGATGATGGCCTGTTACACAGGGCAATGAGCGGTAGAACCGCTGGAGCGGTACTACTGCGCGCCCCTACGGTACTACCGTAAGGCAGGTATCAACTGGCACTGGAAATGCACAGAAGTAAAAAATTACTTCCGTAACAACTTTCGCAGAGGTTGGAACTGTGCAAAAATCCGGCATGGTAGTACCGGACAGATGTTGCGGTACTACCGCGTAAGGGCGGAAGTAAAAATTTACATCCGCGCCTACTTCCGCATGCATCAGCGTCAGGGTTGGAGGAAGCGGTACTACCGCTGGCTCTGCGGCACTACCGCTCCATGAGTCGTACTACCGCACGCCACAGAGGCTTTAGCACTTTGGCAACCTTCATATCCCAGAGACATGGATAAACGGATGGTGCTCCATCGAAGCGAAGGAAAGGTGGTGTAAAGGAACAGATGTGTACGTCTTGATTCCACCCTAAACTTTCTGAAGCGGACCCCCTCTTAATAGTCGGCTTTCCTACTACTCAAATCCACCAAAAAGGAACGAAGAGAATAGCCGTCTTCGATAGGCTCCGAGGGGCACCAAATCGTCTTGTGCCTAGACATGAGATATCTGAAATGCTCAATGCACACGGTTAGTCCACAAATGCATTTTCATCGATCACCAAAACCACTTAGGGAGAAATATGCCCTTACAGGAGTCTTGTCATAAGTAGTCATGTGAATTTGGTATTCGTTCGATATTTTGATGATATGTATGTTGTTAATTCCCTTAGTGATGTTATGTGAACGTCGACTACATGACACTTCACCATCTTTGGGCCTAAGGGAATGCATTGTGGAGTATTAATTAGATGATGGGTTGCTAGAGTGACAGAAGCTTAAACCCAAGTTTATGCGTTATTCCGTAAGGGGTTGATTTGGATCCATATGTTTAATGCTATGGTTAGATTTATCTTAATTCTTCTTTCGTAGTTGTGGGTGCTTGCAAGAGGGTTAATCATAAGTGGGAGGCTTGTTCAAGTAAGAACTGCACCCAAGCACCGGTCCACACACATATCAAATTATCAAAGTAGCGAACGTGAATCAAACGAACATGATGAAAGTGACTAGATGAAATTCCCGTGTGTCCTCAAGAACGCTTACCTTATTATAAGAGATCGTTTCGGCCTGTCCTTTGCAACAAAAAGGATTGGGCTACCTTTCTGCACCTTAGTTACTATTGCCACTTGTCACTTTTTACAAATTATCTTGCTATCAAACTACTCGTTACCGACAATTTCAGTGCTTGCAGAAAATACCTTGCTAAAAACCGCTTGTCATTTCCTTCTGCTCCTCGTTGGGTTTGACACTCTTACTTATCAAAAGGACTACGATTGATCCCATATTGTTGTGGGTCATCAAGGCTCTTTTCCGGCACTGTTGCCGGGGAGTGAAGCGCCTCTGGTAAGTGGAATTTGGTAAGGAAACATTTATGTTACATGCTGAAATTTACTGTTACTTGTTACTATGGAAAACAATCCTTTGAGGGGTTTGTTCGGGGTATCTTCACCTCGACCGGAAGCACGAAGAGTTGCTCCCCAACCTACGGCACCAACTAAAAATATTTATTATGATATTCCTTTGGGTATGATAGAGAAACTGCTAGCTAATCCTTATGCAAGAGATGGAACGCTACGTCGGGATATGCACCTAATCTATGTGGATGAAGTTTGTGGATTATTTAAACTTGCAGGTTTACCCAGAGATTAAGTTCAGAAGAAGGTTTTCCCTTTAGTTCAAGGGAAAGGCATTGACATGGTATAGGCTATGTGATGAAATTGGAACGTGGGATTGGAATCGATTGAAATTGGAATTTCATCAAAAGTTCTATCCTATGCATCTGGTTCATCGTGATCGGAATTATCTATATAATTTTTGGCCTCGTGAAGGAGAAAGCATCGCTCAAGCTTGGTGGAGGCTTAAGTACATGATGTACACATGCCCCAATCAAGAGCTCCCAAAATAAATCTTACAGAATTTTTATGCTCGCCTTTCTCATGATGATCAAACCATGCTCGATTCTTCTTTGACTGGCTCCTTTATGAAGAAAACTATTGAATTTAGATGGGATCTTCTGGAAAGAATTAAACGCAATTCTGAAGATTGGGAACTCGACAAAGGTAATGAGTCAGGTATAATACTTGAGTTTGATTGTGTTAAATCTTTTATGGATACCGAAGCTTTTCATAAGTTAAGCACTAATATAGACTTGACTCTGAGATAGTAGCCTCTTTTTGTGAATCATTTGCTACTCGTGTTGATCTCCCTAAGGAGAAGTGGTTTAAATATCATCACCATGTTAAAGAAAAGATTGAGGAGCCTGTTATAGTTAAAGATGAAATTATCATTTACAATGTTGATCCAGTTTGTTCCTACTGCTTATATTGAGAAACCACCTGATATGTCTCCAACGTATCTATAATTTATGAAGTATTCATGCTATTATATTATCTATCTTGGATGTTTTATATGCATTTATATGATATTTTACATGATTTTTGGGACTAACCTATTAACCTAGAGCCCAGCGCCAGTTTCTGTTTTTTCCTTGTTTTAAGTTTTACAAAAAAGGAATATCAAACGGAGTCCAAATGAGCTGAAAATTTACGGAGATTTTTTATGGAGCAAAAGAAGCCCTACCCCCCCCCCCGGAGCGTGCTCCAACCTTGTGGTTGACTCGTGGACCCCCTTGACGTGAAACCAACGCCAAAAATTCCTATAAATACAGAAACCCCCAAAAAGAAACCTAGATCGGGAGTTCCGCCGCCATAAGGCTCTGTAGCCACGGAAAACCAATCTAGGCCCTCTCTGGCACCCTGCCAGAGGGGGCCAACATCACCGGAGGCCATGGAGGAGGAAGCCGGAGGGGTCACCATCGTCATGGAGGCCAAGGACCAGACGGAGAACCTTTCCCCATCTAAGGGGGAGGCCATGGAGGAGGAAGCACAAAGGGGAGAACCGCTCCCCCTCTCTCTTGATGGCGCCGGAGTGCCATCGAGGGAACCATCGCCGCGGTGATCGTCTTCATCAACATCACCATCATCATCACCATCCTCATCTCTTTTACGCGGTCCACTCTCCCGCACCCCGTTGTAATCCCCTACTTGAACATGGTGCTTTATGCCACATATTATGATCCAATGATGTGTTGCCATCCTATGATGTTTTGAGTAGATTTTCTTTGTCTTTTGGGTTGATTGATGATCTAGATTGGTTTGAGTTGTATATTTATTTTGGTGCTTTCCTATGGTGCCTTCCGTGCCAAGCACACGTGAGGGATTCCCGCTGTAGGGTGTTGCAATACATTCATGAATCACTTATAGTGGGTTTCTTGGTTGACAGAAGCATAAACCCGAGTAAGGGGGTTGTTGCGTATGGGATAAAGGGGACTTAATGTGTTAATGCTATGGTTGGGTTTTACCTTAATGCTCTTTAGTAGTTGCGGATGCTTTCTAGAGTTCCAATCATAAGTGCATATGATCCAAGAAGAGAAAGTATGTTAGCTTATGCCTCTCCCTCATATGAAATTGCAATAATGATTACCGATTTTGTTAACAAATTGCCTAGGAAAATTCCGCACACCGATCCATCATTATTCCACACTCGTTATTTATAATAGTTAGTAATATATTCTAACTTTATATTAACAGCACCTACTTTTATATTTTAGTTCTCCGATATCATGCAAAGTTATCCTCTTCATACCCACAACCTAGTTTTATTTCTCGTTTCTAGTTGGAAGCAAACGTTCGGTGTACGTAGAGACGTACCAGTGGCAGATAGGACTTGAGAGAATATTGATCTTACCTTTAGCTCCTTATGGGTTCGACATTCCATACTTATCACTTCCACCTTTGGAAAGTGCTACGATGATTCCTTGCACTTGAGGATTATCAAGCTCTTTTCCGGCACCGTTGCCGAGGAGCAATAGCGTGGGGTTGATATTTTCATGTATGCTTGTTTGCTTTCTTCACTAAGTAGATTTTGTTTTCCCTTTTGTTTTTGTTTAGTTATGGGTGAAACAAACAAACAAATTACAAAATGAAAATACCAAAAATAAATTACTTGCCTCTTATGCCTAAAAACTTTTTCGAAAAGAGAAGTGATTGGAAGGTTATGCATTGGAGAAGTGAGGGTCGGCCTTGAACACTTGTGTTCATGCTCATGGAAACAATGTAGAATTTTTCGAAGTTTCTCAAAAATAAGTATCCCTCTGTATATATTCATTGTATTATAAAAATAATGTGTCTAGGTTTGGTTTTAGAATGTTTAAATTGCTTGTTTGGTGTGTGCTGCAGAAAAACAGAAACTTTGGTTGTAGTGTTCGAATTGTTTAAATTTACTGGAGCATGATCAAACCTTGAAATTTTTACATGTTACTGCTCTGCAATTTTTTTATATTTTCCTACTTTTTAAGAAATTTTGAAGTTACAGAAGTATACGAAAGAACCAGATTGCTACAGACTGTCCTGTTCTTAACAGTTTCTGTTTTCTATGTGTTGTTCGCTTATTTTGATGAATCTATGTGTTGTATCGGGGGGTATGAACCATGGTGAAGTTGGAATACAGTAGATATAAGGCTAATATGAAATTGGAATGGGTTTACAACAGTACCTAGAGGTAGTGGTTTGCTTTATTATACTAACGGATCTCACAAGGTTTTTTGAGTTTTGTGTGGATGAAGTGTTCGAAGAACGAGGAGTTACCGATATGAGAAGAACAAGGAGAGGAAAGAGCTCAAGCTTGGGGATGCCCAAGGCACCCCAAGTAAATATTTCAAGGATACTCAAGCATCTAAGCTTGGGGATGCCCCGGTTGGCATCCCATCTTTCTTCTTCAACAATTATTGGTATACCTCGGTTTTTGTTTTGTTCACATGATATGTGTCTTTTGAGTTTTTTTCCTTTCTTTTCCTATTTGCTACATGCTAGTATGAGATAGTACTTCATTGATTTATAGAATGCTTCATCTGCCTCACTTATTTCTTTTGAGTATGGCTTTGTAGAATGCTCTGTGTGCTTCACTTAAATATTTTGAGTATGACTTTATAGAATGCTTCGTGTGCTTCACTTATATATTTTGAGCTTGGATATTTTTCAATCTATATTATTTGTAGAATGCTCTATGAACTTCACTTATATCTTTTGGGAGTATAAATAAGACTATCATAGGAATTAAGCTTGGGGATGCTATGTTTGATGAATATGATATTTTTAGTCCCCCAAGTTTTGATGAGCTAATTTATTTTGATGATAGCATGCCCCCTATTTATGATGATTATATTGATAAAAGTGGGTTTGTAAGATTGTCAACTTTAGGAAGTAAATATCCCACTATTTTGGAGGGTGTTGAATCTTTTCATAATAGTGGATTGGGAGAGGTCATGACTTTATTTAGTGATGAATCCACTATTTCGGAAGAGGTTCCAATTGATTATGAGAATAATGCTTTTTGTGATAGTTATATTGTTGATTCATTCATGATGCTACTGAAAATTACTATGAGAGAGGAACATGTGCTCTTATATTACAATAATATCAGGTTTCCTCTCTATGTGTTGAAATTTTTGAAGTATTGCTTGTTTTACCTTCCTATGCTAGTTGATTCTTGTTCCCATGAATTGTTTGCTCACAAAATCCCTATGCATAGGAAATGGGTTATACTTAAATATGCTTGTCATATGCTTCATGATGCTCTCTTTGCATTTCAATTCTTATCTTTTATGTTAGCATCATCGAAATTATCATGCCTAGCTGAAAAGGCATTAAAGAAAAGCACTTGTTGGGAGATAACCCAATATTTACCCCTACTGTATTTGCTTGTTCACATGATTAAGCTACTGTAGTAATCATGTTTTATAGATTTTGTTTCAATAAAGTGCCAAGTAAAGCCTTTGGGGTAGTGTGGATGATAGTTGACTTGATTCTGTGCAATAACAGAAACATTCACTTCCAATCACAGAATTGTTTAAATTCACTGGAGAGTGATAAAATTCTGAATTTTTTACACATGATTGATATACAAATTTTCTATGTTTCCCTAACTTTTCAGAATTTTTGGAGTAGCAGAAGTATGGTTTTTATTCAGACAGATTCTGTTTTCAATGCATAGTTTGCTTGTTTTCTAGTTTATATGGCTTATATTGCTCAATATAAATTGTAGAAATGATATGGTACCATAGGCATTGTGTGAGAAAAATTATGAATCTCGTCTTTGACAGTACCAAAGTGAATGATTTACTCTTTATCATACTAACCCATCTCATGAAGTTCTGTTAAGTTTTGTGTGATTGAAGTTTTCAAGTTTTGGGTGAGATATCGATACGAGGAGAATAAGGAGTGGAAAGACCCTAAGCTTGGGGATGCCCAAGGCACCCCAAGGTAATATTCAAGGAAGACTCAAGCGTCTAAGCTTGGGGATGCCCCGGAAGGCATCCCCTCTTTCGTCTTCAAAACCATCGATATACCTTACTCGGAGCTATATTTTTATTCGTCACATGATATGTGTTTTGCTTGGAGCGTATTTTAATTTTACTTGTTGTTTGAATAAAATCATTGGATCTGAAATCTTGAATTAGAGAGAGTCCTCCCATGGCTAGTTAACTATGTAACTACTCATTGTTCTTCACTCATATCTTTTTGGAGTAGTTTGTCATTTACTCACATGCTTCACTTATATCCTATGAGTAAATGGTTGAATGAATTGCATATCATAAATCTGAATTTATATATGTTCCATATGCTTATACCATGGGGAGTAATGACTTCACATATAATAGGTATGGGTGGTAAATTTATTGAAAGTTAGCAAACATAGTTTTGGTCAGTTGAACAATTCATGAAAGAATATTGAAGGAAGAGAGATTTCACATATAAATATACTATCTTGGACATCTTTTGTAATTGTGAGCACTCATTAAAATATGACATGCTAAAAAGTTGACGTTGGACAAAGAAGACAACATAATGAGTTATGTTTTCTTATATCCGAATAGAAGTTATATTGTCATGGATCATCCAACATGTTGAGCTTGCCTTTCCCACTCATGCTAGCCAAATTCTTTGCACCAAGTAGAGATACTACTTGTGCTTCCAAACATCCCTTAAACCAGTTTTGCCATGAGAGTCTACCATACCTACCTATGCATTGACTAAGATCCTTCGAGTAAGTTGTCATCGGTGCAAGCAATAAAAATTGCTCTCTAAATATGTATGATCTATTAGTGTGAAGAAAATAAGCTTTATACGAACTTGTGATATGGAAGAAATAAAAGCGACGGACTACATAATAAAGGTCTTTATCACAAGCGGCAATATAAAGTGACGTTCTTTTGCATTAAGATTTTGTGCATCCAACCATAAAAGCACATGACAATCTCTGCTTCCCTCTGCGAAGGGCCTATCTTTTACTTTTACCTTCTACCTTTATACAAGAGTTGTGATGTTCATCACCTCTCCTTTTTACACTTTTTCCTTTTGCAAGCACTATGTGTTGGAGCGATCCGGATATATATATATATATATATATATATATATATATATATATATATATATATCTACTCGGACGTAGGTTTTCATAAAGTATTATTGTTGACATTACCCTTGAGGTAAAAAGTTGGGAGGCGAAACTATAAGCCCCTATCTTTCTCTGTGTCCAATTAAAACTTTGAATCCTTAAATATCACGTGAGTGTTAGCAACTGTGAAAGATTAAATGATAGTTGAGTATGTGGAATTTGCTAAATCAAAGCTCTTACATAGACCCTTCCTGAAAATAAGATGAATTGCAATTCTTTGATGACTGAGAACATAGTTTGCTAGTTTTCAAGAAAGATTATGGTCTATACCTTAATTTGTGAATAGCTTGTTACTTGATCATGAGAAGTTTTATGAGATGAGCTACTGTTTATGATGATGCTAGAAAAAGTGTTTGGAACTATCATTGATCAAACTTGTGCACTAGCTCGCATTCACACTTCATAAATTATTTCTTTTATCATTTACCTACTCGAGGACGAGCAGGAATTAAGCTTGGGGATGCTGATACGTCTCCAACGTATCTATAATTTATGAAGTATTCATGCTATTATATTATCAATCTTGGATGTTTTATATGCATTTATATGATTTTTGGGACTAACCTATTAACCTAGAGCCGAGTGCCAGTTTCTGTTTTTTCCTTGTTTTTGAGTTTTACAGAAAAGGAATATCAAACGGAGTCCAAATGAGCTGAAAATTTATGGAGATTTTTTATGGACCAAAAGAAGCCCCCGGAGCAAAAGAGCTGGACCAGAAGAGTCCCAAGCTAACCACAAGGTTGGAGGGAGCGTGCTCCGACCTTGTGGTTGACTCGTGGACCACCTTGATGTGAAACCAACGCCAAAAATTCCTATAAATACAGAAACCCCCGAAAAGAAACCTAAATCGGGAGTTCCGCCGCCGTAAGCCTCTGTAGCCACGAAAAACCAATCTAGGCCCTCTCTGCCACCCTGCCTGAGGGGGCCAACATCACCAGAGGCCATGGAGGAGGAAGCCGGAGGGGTCACCATCGTCATGGAGGCCAAGGACCAGATGGAGAACCTTTCCCCATCTAAGGGGGAGGCCATGTAGGAGGAAGCACAAAGGGGAGAATCGCTCCCCCTCTCTCTTGATGACGTCAGAGTGCCATTAGGGGAACCATCGCCGTGGTGATCATCTTCATCAACATCACCATCATCATCACCATCCTCATCTCTTTTAAGCAGTCCACTCTCCCGCACCCCGTTGTAATCCCCTACTTGAACATGGTGCTTTATGGCACATATTATGATCCAATGATGTGTTGCCATCCTATGATGTTTTGAGTAGATTTCCTTTATCTTTTTGGTTGATTGATGATCTACATTCGTTTGAGTTGTATGTTTTATTTTGGTGCTGTCCTATGGTGCCTTTCGTGCCGCGCACACGTGAGAGATTCCCGCTGTAGGGTGTTGCAATACGTTCATGAATTTCTTATAGTGGGTTGCTTGAGTGACAGAAGCATAAACCCGAGTAAGGTGGTTGTTTTTTTTATAGAAAGACTGTAAGGGAACCCCCTATAGTATAATTGGTGCAGCAAACCCAAATTGCAAGTACCATGCCTTGAACCTGGGTGGGTGGGAAGGCATGAACCCCTCCCCACCACTAGGCTATGCCTTAGTAAGGTGGTTGTTGCGTATGGGATAAAGGGGACTTGATGTGTTAATGCTATGGTTGGGTTTTACCTTAATGATCTTTAGTAGTTGCGGATGCTTGCTAGAGTTCTAATCATGAGTGCATATGATCCAAGAATAGAAAGTATGTTAGCTTATGCCTCTCCCTCATATGAAATTGCAATAATGATTACCGATCTTGTTAACAATTGCCTAGGACAATTCCGCACACCGATCCATCATTATTCCACACTCGCTATTTATAATATTTAGTAATATATTCTAACTTTATATTAACAGCACCTACTTTTATATTTTAGTTCTCCGATATCATGCAAAGTTATCCCCTTCATACCCACAACATTGTTTTATTTCTCGTTTCTAGTTGGAAGCAAACGTTCGGTGTACGTAGAGTCGTATCAGTGGCATATAGGACTTGAGAGAATATTGATCTTACATTTAGCTCCTTGTGGGTTCGACACTCCGTACTTATCACTTCCACCTTTGGAAAGTGCTACGATGATTCCTTGCACTTGAGGTTTATCACCACCTTTTCCTGTTAGGATAAAGGAACATGCTAAGGTTTCAACCGTGGTTAACAAAAGTAAGATTAGAGCACCTAGACCCTCTGAACAAATTAAAGTTGAACCTAATGTTGCTATGGTTATGGGCATGTTATTTACTTTTGTGGTGAAGCCGCTAGAATTGCTAAGCATGATACTGAAGATAAGAATAAACCTATTGTTGGCATGCCTATTGTCTCAGTTGATAGGAGATCATTGTTATCATGGCTTATGTGATTTGGGTTCTAGTGTGAGTGCTATCTCGTTTACCTTATATCAAGAAATTATGAATGGTATTGCACCTGCTGAAATAGAGGATATTGATGTTACAATTAAGCTTGCAAATAGAGATACTATTAGACCACTTGGGATTGTTAGAGACGTTGAAGTCTTGTGTGTAAAAATAAAATACCCTACTGATTTTCTAGTTCTTGGTTCTCCACAAGATGATTTTTGTCCCATAATATTTGGTAGACGTTTCTTGAACACTATTAATGCTAAGATTGATTGTGCTAAAGAAATTGTCAGCGTTAACTTTGGTAATATTTCTCATGAGTTTAATTTCTCTAACTTCCGTAGACAACCTCATGACAAGGAATCGTCTAGTAAATATGAAATTACTGGTCTTGCTTGTATTGCCATACCTCCTACTGATCTATTAAATAATATTTGCTAGACCATGAAAATGATATGCACTTGAATGAAAGAATTGAAATAGATAAGGTGTTCTTTGATCAACCACCTATTCTTAAACACAATTTGCATGTTGAAACTCTTGGAGGTCCTCCTCCACCTAAAGGTGATCCTGTGTTTGAACTGAAACAATTTCCTGATACACTAAAATATGCTTATCTTGATGAAAAGAAGATATATCATGTTATTATTAGTGTAACCTTTCAGAGCATGAAGAAAGGATATTATTATAAACTCTGAGGAAGCACTGTGCTGCTATTGGATATACTCTTGATGATCTTAAGGGCATTAGTCCCACTCTATGTTAGCATAAAATTAATATGGAGCCTGATGCTAAACCAGTTTCGATCATCAACGATGATTAAATCGTAAGATGAAGGAGGTGGTAAGAACTGAAATATTAACGCTTCTGGAAGCAGGTATAATCTATCCCATAGCTGATAGTAGATGGGTAAGTCCCTTTCATTATGTCCCTAAGAAAGGAGGTATTACCGTTGTCCTAATAATAAAAATGAACAAATTCCACAAAGAATTATAACTGGTTATAGGAAAGTAATTGATTTTAAAAAGTTAAACAAAGCCACTACAAAAGATCATTACCCCTTACCTTTTATTGATCAAATGTTAGAAATATTGTCTAAGCATACACACTTTTGCTTTCTTTATGGATATTCTGGTTTCTCTCAAATACATGTATCACAATCCGACCAGGAGAAAACCACCTTTACATGTCCTTTTGGAACTTATGCTTATAGGCGTATGCCCTTTGGTTTATGCAATGCACCTGCTACCTTTCAAATATGTACGACTATTATATTCCCTGGCTTTTGTGAAAAGATTGTTGAGGTTTTCATGGATGATTTTTCCATTACGGAACTTCTTTTGATGATTGCTTGAGCAACTGCGATCGAGTTTTGCAGAGATGTGAACAAACTAATCTTGTCTTGAATTGGGAACAGAGCCACTTTATGGTGAATTAAGTTATTGTCTTGGGACATAAAATTTCTGAACGAGGCATTGAAGTGGATAAAGCTAAAGTTGATGCAATTGAGAAAATGCCATGTCCTAAAGATATTAAAGTATAAGAAGTTTCCTTGGCCATGCTGGTTCCTATAGGAGGTTTATTAAAGACTTCTCTAAAATTTCTAGGCCTCTTACTAATCTCTTGCAAAAATATGTTCCATTTGTTTTTGATGATGATTGTGTAGAAGCCTTTGAAACACTTAAGAAAGCCTTAACCTCTGCACCTATTGTTCAACCACCTGGCTGGAACTTGCCTTTTGAAATTATGTGTGATGCTAGTGATTATGTTGTTGGTGTTGTTCTAGAACAAAGAGTTGATAAGAACTTGAATTTTATCCATTATGCTAGTAAAACTCTAGACAGTGCTCAAAGAAATTATGCTACTACTGAAAAAGAATTTCTAGCAGTTGTGTTTGCTTGTGATGAATTCAGATCTTACATTGTTGTTTCTAAGGTAATTGTTCGCGTCGATCATGCTGATATTAAATACCTTATGGAAAAGATAGATGCTAAACCTAAACTCATTAGGTGGGTTCTATTGCAACAAGAATTTGACTTGCATATTACTGATAGGAAGGGAGCTAAGAATTCCGTAGCTGATAACTTGTCTAGGTTGGAAAATGTTCTTGATAACCCACTACCTATTGATGATAGTTCTCCCGATGAGCAACTAGCTATCATAAATGCTTCTCGTAAGAGGTTGTGATATGCAGACTTTGCTAATTATATTGTTGCTAAATTAATACCACCTACTTTTACATACCAACAAAAGAAAAAGTTATTCTTTGATTTAAGACATTACCTCTGGGATGACCCACATCTTTAGGAACAAATCCTACATAAGTGTCACTCCGAGGCTTACGGAGGATACCATGCGGGAGACAGAATGGCACACAAGGTATTACAATCTGGTTTTTATTGGCCTATCTTTTCAAGGATGCTCGTAAGTTTGTCTTATCTTGTGATGAATGTCAAAGAATTGGTAATATTGGTAGACGTCACGAAATTCCTATGAATTATTCACTTGTTATTGAACCATTTGATGTTTGGGGCATTTGATTATATGGGACCTTTTCCTTCCCCTAATGGGTATACACATATTTTGGTTGTTGCTGATTACGTTACTAAGTGGGTAGAAGCTATTCCAAGTAGTAGTGTTGATCATAACACTTCTATTAAAATTCTTAAAAAAGTTATTTTCCCGAGGTTTGGAGTCCCTAGATATGCAATGACTTATAACATCCCAATTTTCAATTTGGATGTTATACATAGGTCATCATAGGCATATCATATTTTATTTGCATTTTGATTTGTGATCCTAGAAATCTTAAGCAACTCAAGGACCCAAGGAGAGAGTTGGGGATTTCATTTATTTGAAATTTTGAAATTTTTCTCAAATTTGAAAAGAGGATCAATTTGGTTTTAATATTTTCTCTCCAATTATTTCCAATATTAAAAATAAAATAGAGTAGATAATATGAATTCTTCAAAAAGAGAGGAATATTGGAGGAGAAATTTTAAAATCAAATTTATAATTTATTTGGATTTTATTTGCTATTTTATTTGAATTAGAAAAATATGCATTTTTGAAAATTGCATTTTGAGGCCAGAAAAATGTTCACTTTATTCTAAATATTAGGTTTAGACGGCGAAAATTGTTTTTCGCATTTTTAGAATTTTTTTTATATTTTATTAGGATTTTTCTTCTGGCGAAATTATTTTAATAAAAACTTCTTCCCGCCTGACTGGGCCGAAGGCCCAGCCGAGCAGGCCGGCCCGCCAGGCGGCGCCGCCTTCCTCCCGCGCCGCCGCACGGACGCCGAGGAGTCCAGCTCGGACTCCCCATGGCCACCCCTCCCGCAAGGCAGACCCCCCCAGCCTTTATAAGGTGCCGACCCCGTCGTCTTTTCCCCACCTCGCCCCATCGCAGCCGCCGCCCCGCCGCCTCCTCCTCCCCACCTCGCCCCGAGCTGCCGCAGCCCGCCGCCGCCGCTTGCGTCGCCCGCCGCCCGCGCAACGAGCCGCCGCCGCCGCCCTGCCCACGCCGTTCGCCGGAAACCGCCGTTGACCGCCGGTTTCTAGGTATAAAACCTAGATCGGTTTTTTTAGGGTTTTCTTCGGTTTTCTCGATTTTTCTCAGTTTATTTTCGTTCGGTTCTAATTAGCGAACGTTCACTCGAACGTCTCCGTTAGCGAACGTATTCGTTCGTTTGTCCCAGATAGCGAACGTTCGTTTGATCGGTTTTTTCTTTTTATTTTATTTTCGGCCAGTGACCTATCCGCGATTATTTTTATCGCAGATTAGCCCCTGATCTTCAAACCCTCGCAACCTTTTGCTCGTTTATCCAAATCCAGTGAAACCAATGCCAAAATCTTTGTCTCGGACCCCTCTTTCCAGTTAACCAACTTGAACATGGTTTTGACAAATAAAAATTTGGTTGCAAGCAGATTTGAATTTGAACTTCTTTTATCGTGGTTTGAGTTTCGTAGCTCCGATTCGATTGATTCTTTTTGCAAATCGAAGCTCTTCAGTCAAACTTTCAGTTTGAATCTTTTCTTTTGAGTTTTACCCTTGCATCTTATGCTTGAGTGCTTATGTATGTTATTGTTTGTTTGCGATAGAATTTCCGGAGTGCGAAGCGTGCTACTACGAGTCACTAGGGTTTTCAGATCGTCGACAAGGCAAGTAACACTTTGATCATACCCCTTTATTACCTAGTTTTTGTGCATTAGTCTCAATCCTCAGACATTGCATGAGTAGGATCTGATTAAACATGTCGGTTTTGGGAAGTAGATGATGAGGTAGAACCTATTGTCCTTTATTTCAAACCCTGGGAGTTACTTCTACGTTATGCTCATATTGCTTTGTTATGCTCGTAGACGTGGTTTGGGTTTGAGAGATCCATGACAGATGTGAGTGTATTATTAAAGGTTTAACTTAAGGTGGCTACTTTAATACACATCTGGGTGGATTGGTTTGTGGGCACCTGGGGAATCCGGTGTTGTCCAAGGAGATCCCGGGGAATCCGTGTGATCATCCTATGGTTCGCCACCCAGGCTCAACGGGATCATAAGATTATTCATGCTAGAAACTTCCGTGTGCAGCCACAAGCCATTATGGGCTCTGGCATAGTTGAATATGTTGTGTGACCTCTTTCAGTGGTAAACTAGCAGATGTAGGGGATGTAGGTGGTATGGTTTACCCGTCGAAAGAGTTAATGCTTCTGAAAGACTGTGTCTCGGTCATCCGTTTCTCAAAAACCATGTAGTGCGAGAAATTCAATGGAGGAGATCGAGTCTTGTGGGGAAAAGTGCGCAAACCTCTGCAATGTGTACAACTAATCATGGTTAGCCGTGTCCCCGGTTATGGACATCTTGAGTATCTGGTGCTTGAATTATTATGTTGATCTCATCACGTTACTTAATTAATTTGTTGGGTTATTGATTATTAATTTTGGGATTGAGATGGGGTTTCCATACTCAATATTTTCAACCAACTTGACAGTTAAATAAAATATATTCCTTTGCAGTAGGGAAAAATTGGCTTTACGCAAAATAATAACCATAGAGCCTCCACCAGCCATATATGCATGTAGTGATAGCTGTTATCTTGTTCATTGCTCTATAGTGTTATTTTGACATCATATTCCATGTGCTGGCCCATTTTGGGCTGCAACGTATTATGTTGCAGACTTTTCAGACAAAGTGTAAGGTGCGCTAGGTCGTTGTCATGCACTCAACCATGCCGTTGGAGTTGATGGACTCATTTACCTTCAAAGCTTCCGCTGTTATCTTATTTAGATGGCCTTCAGCCATATTAGTGTATAAGTTCTCTTTTGAGACATTCGATGTAATAAGTGTGTGATTGAACTCTGTTATAAATCCTTCAAGTACTGTGTGTGTCAGCATTACTGATCCAGGGATGACACTTATGCATAGAGATTTGACCGTCTGAGGTCGGATCGCTACAAGATGGTATCAGAGCACACGCTGACTGTAGGACGCGACCACTAGGATAAGCCATAGGTCACTATTCTCTACTCATTTCTGACTCTTCTCCATTTTCTAATCTATAGATGGCAGACCCAAGGAACAAGTTTGCTCAACTGGATGAAGACACACCTTTTGGACGACACTTGAAGGAAGCCACTAGGTACCTGAACATTGGAATACCAAGTTTCACCGGGACCTACACCGCCACTTTACCAGAAAAGGAGCGTTGGATGATTTGAGTTCATGTTCCAGGAAGGACATTCGAGCCAGTTAGTGAGCCCATAGAGTTTTCCTTTGATGCACCGACCTGGAGTCTAGGAAAGAGCATGGCCGCTCACAGCGCCATGGGACGCATCAACGAAGTTTACAACAAGGATCTTAAGGACACCATCTACCAGATATGTGGGCGCCGAGATGAACAATGGGAGATGATTAGCACTAGGAGGGACAAGTCCATTGCAGCCTACATCCAGGAGTTAAACTAGCACATTCGTCGTCAGGAGAACCAAATGTGCGCCAGCATGCTAGATCTGAAGAAGGTGATGGCCAGGAACATGGAGCTTGAAGAAGAAGTCAAGACTACACGCGATGGATATGAGGAGGAAATTGTGGTATTACTGGAGAAGAATGAAGACCTGAAGAAGAAGCTAGGAATATTCATGGGAGATCCTGCACCTGAGGAGGACATCCGTTTTGAAGACTACATCATCATCGACGACACCGACTCTGGCCCTGACGGTAGTGAGGATGATTACAAAGACGAAGCTGGAGTGGATATCATGGAGTCTTCCACCGATCAAAATTTCTAGTCGACCACCATTATATCAGTAGTATTCCCCCATGTATATAGTAGTATTCCGAGTATTTTGTAATGGTAGTTTAGATCGTTTGTATGCCCTTGTTTGAATTGAGTGGTGTGAAATGAATGTGTTTGTCTCATGTGCATATGGGTAGTGATCTCTCTTTAGACCTCACTCTATTATAATCTCTTCCCTCTAAACCCAACAACAACAACAACAACAACAACAAGAACAACAACCCACTGCCACCACCTCCAGTTGACAACTTAGCCCGTTTTCTGAGGTTGAATCCGCCGGTGTTTTCCAGTAGCACCGAGCCGATTGTTGCTGATGACTGGCTCCGCAGAATTGGAAGGGAGCTGACCACCGCAGGTTGCACAGATGCTGAGAAGGTGCGTTTTGCCACACACCAACTGGATGGACCCGCAGCCTCATGGTGGGAGAATTACACAACCACTTTCCCCATAGCCAATGTCACTTGGGATCAGTTTCAGCAAGCTTTTCATACTGCTCATGTCTCAACTGGAGCTATGAGCATGAAGAAGCGTGAGTTTCGCAACTTACGCCAGGGAAATCGTACTGTCACTACTGGAATTAGCTAATTTGCCGTCAGCCAAGTCTTTGCCGTCCGCTGGCTGACGGCAAAGAAGGTCTTTGCCGTCCGCTTACAGAAAACGGACGGCAATGAACTGGCTGATGGCAAAGAACGGTCTTTGCCATCAGCCTACTCTTTGCCGTCAGCTAGCGGACGGCAAAGAATCTTTGCCGTCAGCTAGCAGACGGCAAAGAGAGTGGTGGTCCCCACTAACGAGCTGATTAAAAAAAACTTAACGGCCTCCCCTCTTTGCCGTCAGCTAGCGGACGGCAAAGAGAAAAAAATTGACGGCAAAGGTTTGGCGGAGGGCAAAGAACTAACCTAACTAACGGCGAGACCCACCCCGCCCTGGATCCATCTCTCTGTTTCTCTCCTCTCTCCTCGACCCGAGCCACCACGCCGCCGCCCCACCACCTGCCGCCATCCCCGCCACCCGCCGCCGTCCCCGCCACCCGCCGCCACCCCCACCAGCCGCCCCCACCACCTGCCGCCGCCCCCGCCACCCACCAGCCGCCCCCACCACCCCCACCACCCGCCGCCACCGCCCCCACCCTGTGTCGTCACCCCACCACCCCGCCGCCTCGGCGCCCCACCACCCCGGCGTCGCCGCCGCCCCCGCCACCCGCCACCGCGGCCCCATCGCCCCCGCCTCCCTGCCGGCTCGGGGCCGCCGCTCACCGCCCCTCCCCCCTGATGAGCTCCACCGCCCCTCCCCCATGATGAGCTCCACCGCCCCGGCCGGAGCCCTGCGGCCCCCGTCGCCACCGCCACCCTTCCGTTGCGAAGCCCCGGCCCCCGTCGGGTCCGGTGAGTTATTTTTCTTTTTTTCTTTTTTTGCTGTTTAATTGTTAGTGTTAGGTTTAGTGCTAGATATATATGTGTTAGTGTTAGATTTAGTGCATGGGTTTTAGATAATTAGTCATATAATTAAAAGAAGTAGAAAAAAGATGAAAAAAGAAGAAGAAGAAAAGAAGAATATGTAGAAGGGGAAGAATAAGAAGAAGAAGAAGAAGAAGAACAAGAAAGTGTAGGAGAAGAAGAGGAGGGGAGAAGAAGAAGAAGAAAGTGTAGGAGAAGAAGAGGAGGGGAGAAGAAGAAGAAGAAAGTGTAGGAGAAGAAGAGGAGGGGAGAAGAAGAAGAAGAAAGTGTAGGAGAAGAAGAGGAGGGGAGAAGAAGAAGAAGAAGAAAAAGAAGAAGAAGAAGAAGAAGAAGAATATGTAGAAGGTGCTCTTTGGCCTTCCAGAGGCCGGCGGGGTCATATATTTGTGAATTATGAGTTAGGTCGTATATTTTTCGATTTTGTTATGCAAAACATCATACATATTTGTGTTTATCGGGTGGATTCAAATGTGCAGTTGTTTCGTCGCTGCGAGGGTGTGGTGTTTGACGACCTCCCCGTGCGTTCGACGAGCTCCGCCCCTGCGTTCGTTGGTGAGCACAAATGGCATCTCCTCCCCCCCCCCTTCATGTGCTTTGTTCCGGTCTTCGTGCCGATGAAACTTGCTAGCTATAGGTGTCAATCATTAGTATGCGTAATCACTATGCGTCTCCCGTTCGAAAGGGTTACATCTATAAATATGCATGCATTTGCATATTTATAACCGTGATTCTTATGAATTGTCCAACGCTATCCATGGATAGCCCGAGTATGTGTAGATTGGGTTCATTTTCCCATATGCTTTGCTCCGGATCCGACGCATAAATTTCGTCAGTGTCTCCCCTGTTGTTCTTCGGGTACACATCCTCTCTGTTTATTGCAGAGACGTGTATCAGGAGAACAGCGGGGAGGTGCTGCCAAAATTTTGTGTCGGATCCGGAGCATAGCATGGGAAAAGGAACCCAATCTACACATACTCTGGTGGGATTAGGACCTATCATTACCTATTAGAGTGTAGGTTGCATGGACGTAATAAAATTGACAAACTAGATCAACTGATGAATATATACATGGTGAATTATATATATATATTGTGTGTCCAGTAGCTCTGAAAGTCAAGATGAGTGATCGTGCGTGGATGTACACCGGTCACACTGGTCAGAACAAATGGAGCACTGAATGGTTCACAAAAACCAAGGCGTTTGTGCAAGCCGCATTTGCAAATGGCCAGAGGAAAACCTGGTGCCCCTGTTCCCGGTGCGACAATTGGGAAAAGAGGACAGAGGCTGAAATGGGCAAACACCTGCAGAAGAGTGGTTTTACGCCCGATTATACGGTGTGGACATATCATGGTGAGTCTGCCCAACGTGACCGAGCTGAGGTGGATCGTCGTCGCACCGACGAGCATGGTACCGGGATGGAAAACATGGTGCAAGACTTGGATGATGCTCGGGATTCGGACGAGGAGATGGAGGAATCTGCAAAGGCCTTCAATGAAATGTTGGAGTCTTCAAAACGTCCGCTCCACGAGCACACTGAGCTTTGTCAGTTGGATGCCATCTCACAAGTAATGGCTCTGAAGGCTCAGTTCAACTTGGGCAGAGAATGCTACGACGCAATGATGACAGTATTTGGACGCTTTCTACCCAAAGGCCATGTAATGCCTGCAAACCTGTACCAGTCGGACAAAATCCTCCGTGCACTGAAGATGCCCTATGAGAAGATACATGCCTGTGAGAAAGGATGTGTCTTATTTAGGCTTGACTATGCGGACTTGAACTATTGTCCCATTTGCAAGTCTTCCAGGTATGTTGTGGTAGACAACGGTATGGGTGAGAAGACACAGACCAAAATCCCCGTTAGTGTTCTTCGGTATATGCCAATCGTACCAAGACTTCAACGTCTTTTCATGGTCGAAGAGACGGCCAGACAGATGACATGGCACAAAATGGGCAAAAGAACCGAACTAGATGCAGATGGGAATCTGATGATCGTACACACATCGGATGGTGTTGCATGGAAAAGTTTGATGAATTACATGCTGACAAAGCGGCAGATCCGAGGCATCCTCGAGTCGGCATCAGCACGGATGGGTTCAGTGTGTTTGGTCTGACGGCAACCCAATACAGTTGTTGGCCCGTATTTGTCTTTCCACTCAATCTCCCCCCCGGACAGATTATGCAAAGAAAGAACATTTTCCTGACGTTGATAATTCCAGGGCCTAACTATCCGGGGAAAAATATGAATGTGTACATGCAGCCGCTTAAAGACGAATTGCAAGAAGCCTGGGATAATGGGTTCAAGACATACGACGCCTATAGCAAACGGAACTTCATAATGCGTGTCTGGTACATGTACTCGACGCATGACTTGCCGGCGTATGCGCTATTCGTTGGCTGGTGTGTGCATGGAAGGTTCCCGTGCCCCACATGCAAGGGAGCTCTTGAGTTTCGTTGGCTTCAGGCCGGTCGCAAGTTTTCTTGCTTCGACATGCATAGACAGTTCCTGGATCCTCGCCATAAGTTCAGGAAAGACAAGAAGAACTTCATCAGAGGTAGAGTTGTCAAAAACTCTGCACCACCTGCGTTGACAGGCCAACAGACCCTGGATCAGTTAAACGCTCTCGAGCCAGATCCAGAGCGTCCAGGGTACTTCAAGGGGTATAATTCTAAGCACGCCTGGACTCACAAGACATGCTTATGGGATCTGCCTTACTTCAAAGACCTCCTTTGCCCACACAACATCGACGTGATGCACACTGAGAAGAATATCGCCGAGGCACTTTTTGGTACATTGTTCGGCATAGATGGGAAGTCAAAGGATAATACTAAGGCTAGAGTCGATCTGGAGGCGCTATGTGATAGGCCGTTACAAAACATGAAAGAACCGAAAGGAAAGCAGAACTGGACGAAGCCAAAGGCATGGTTCAATCTTGGAAGGCCAGCTATGAGGGAAATTATCTTGTGGGTGAAAATGCAGTTGATGTTCCCCGATGGGTATGCAGCGAATCTAAAGAGGGGAGCGAGTCTTGATAAATTGAAGATATTTGGTCTCAAGAGTCATGATTGGCACATATGGATTGAGCGGGTAATGCCGGTGATGTTGCGTGGCTTCATCCCTGAGGATGAATGGCTAGTACTGGCAGAACTCAGCTATTTCTTCCGTGTTCTTTGTGCGAAAGAACTATCGCCTGGCGTGCTAGAAGAAATGGAAGAGTTGGCGCCGGAGTTGATCTGCAAGTTAGAGAAGATATTTCCACCGGGCTTCTTTAATCCAATGCAGCATTTGATTTTGCATCTCCCGACCGAGGCAAGATTGGGGGGGGCCGTGCAAAATCGTTGGTGCTACCCAACTGAGAGGATGCAGAAGACGCTTCGACAAAAATGTAAAAATAAACGTAGAATTGAAGCATCGATGGCTGAGGCATTCATCACTGAGGAGGCGGCAAACTTCGTGACAGCACACTACGAAGCCAAAAATCGTCATTTGCATAATCCGAAGCCTCGGTACAATGCTGACGAACCTCAAAAGGGTGGATCCAACCTCAGCCTATTCAAAGGGAATCTCGCACCAGCCAGTGGTTCGAAACCAGTATCTTTGGATAACGAAGAATGGCGGACCATTACGTTGTATATCTTCAACAACCTGACAGAAGTGCGGCCGTACATCGAGTAAGTTCTCGGTACATTGTTTCGCAACTTCTATTTCCTTTGAACTGCTCTTATTCCTGGATATTTCATACAGTCGATACGTCGCCATATTCTCGTATGGAGCGGTGATCCAAAAGGATTCCGTCGAAGAGTATGAGCTTCTCGCAAAGCAAGGAGGCGGCTATCCCGGTTTCATCTCTTGGTTCAAACAAACGGTAATTTCTATTAGACCATTTCATTTCATTCGCTAATTTCTGCCTAATGCAACAATCCTTTCGTATTAAACTTGTAGGCTAATTCAGAGTCTATGGACGCCGAATTGAGACAAGTCGCTAATGGTTTTGACTATAAGGTCCGTTCATTTGACAAATACGACATCAACGGGTATCGCTTTCGTACCTATGGCAAAGAGCTATCTATGGCCGACCGAAAGTCTACAAATTGTTGTGTATCTGCTATCGGCGAAGGAGGTACCGAGTATTATGGGAGAGTTGAAGCAATTTATGAACTTCTATTCTATGGTGACAACCCACCGAATGTCGTACTCTTCAAATGTTATTGGTTTCAGCCGAAGGAGACTAGAAGGACTCATGAACATATAGGGCTAGTTGAAATCAAACAAAGCACCCATTTAGATGTTCCTGATGTCTATATTACGGCTCAACAGGCGACCCAAGTATTCTATCTACCGTGGGCCTGCCAAACTAATCCAAATCTGAAAGGTTGGGATGTCGTTTATGAAGTGCCGCCACGTGCTAGACTATCTCCCCCAAAGGAAGAGGATTATGAACCTCACATTAACCCAGACACATATGAAGGAGAATTCTTCCAAGAGACACGTCTTTCCAAAAAGCGTTTCAAGAACCGCTATACTTCACCCCAAAACATTGAAGTAGACAGCGACAGTGAATCCGACATCAACCCAGAGGAGGAACAAGAAGAGCCGGAACAAGAAGAGGTTACTGCTGCGGATGACCTGTCAATGCTTGACCGATTACGTCAAGGTGGCCTTCCACATGTTGATGCCACTGAACCCTATGAGCCCGTCATTGATTATAGTGATGATGATGATTATGCATTTATTGATGATAGTGATCGAGATTATTAGTAGTGTCAGGTATTCAATTTTTTATGTTGTACTTGATGATGATACACTTAAGTGATATACATATTATTATTCATGTCGGTATTTTTTTATGTTGTACTAATTTCGTTTACTCTTTGTCATGGCAGGTGTTGAAAGATGGTGGGCGCTGGTAAGTTTCTTCTAGTGTTTTGCTTAACAAATGCATAAAGACCTAGACTTAGCCTTATTTCCTCCAATATGCTTACCACAATGACCTAGAGTTAGCTTCTTTTCCTCCAAAATGACTTAATAAGCTTACTGACCTCCAAAACCATCCATTTTACCTAAGTTAGCTCTAAAACGATCTATACTTAGCTTTGTTTCCTCCAAAATGACCTAAGTTAGCTCTAGTATGCTTAGTTAACTAGGTTTGCTCAATAATGACATGTACTTAGCTTACTTATGTCAAAAATGGCATAATTAGCTTAGTTAGCTCATAAACAATCCATTTTACCTAAGTTAGCTCTAAAATGACCCATTATACCTTAGTTAGCTCATAAATGATCCATTTTACCCAAGTTAGCTCTAAAATGACCCATTTTACCTAGACTAACTCCAAAATGATCCATTTTACCTATGTTAGCTCTAAAATGACCCATTTTACCTAGGTTAGCTCCAAAATGACCCATCTTACCTAGGTTAGCTCCAAAATGATGCATTTTACCCAAGTTAGCTCTAAAATGACCCATTTTACCTAGATTAGCTCATAAACGATCCATTTCACCTAGGTTAGCTCACAAACGATCCATTTTACCTAGTTTAGCTCCAAAATGACCCATCACACCTAGGTTAGCTCTAAAATGATGCATTTTACCAAAGTTAGCTCATAAACGATCTATTTCACCTAGGTTAGCTCATAAACGATCCATTTCACCTAACTTAGCTCAAAAACGATCCATTTCACCTAGGTTAGCTCCAAAATGACCCATCTTACCTAGGTTAGCTCTAAAATGATGCATTATACCTAAGTTAGCTCATAAACGATCTATTTCACCTAGGTTAGCTCATAAACGATCCATTTCAACTAAGTTAGCTCATAAATGATCCATTTCACCTAAGTTAGCTCATAAATGGCATATACTTCTTCTTCTAGTCACCTTTTTCTAACTTTCTTATTTGCCTTTTTGCAGATTTCATTCACTTCACGGAAGCTAGCTTGCTATGATGGAGTGCTTGTTTTTTCTTTCATTCTCCTCTAGTATTCTTCTAGCTTGCTATGATGGAACTTGCTATCTTGATGAAACTTTGCATTGTAATATGTATGGATGGAACAATGTGTATGTGCAACTTGCTATGTATGAATGGATGGAACTATATATGCATGCACGATGAAACTTATGTGCTGGATATGTCATTGTTTGCTGTTAAATAGCCCTGTGAAATATATATATATATATGTCATATATTTGCTGTGAAAATTGCTGGATTTAAAAAAAAAGAAAAAAAAGAGGCACCTTTGCCGTCAGCCGCTGATGGCAAAGGCGCCTTTGTCGTTGCCGCAAACGGCAAAGAAGCCACGCAGCGGCGGACGGCAAAGGCTTTGCCTATAGTGGCAGATGGCAAAGGCTTGTCCCGCAGTGACGTCCAGCTGACGTCATTCGGCGGACGGCAAAGGCCGGATGCTCTTTGCCGTCAGCGGCGGACGGCAAAGGCTGCCGTTAGCCGCCTAACGGACTAACAGCACATTTATTGCCGTCGGCTTTCTTTGCCATCAGCCGCTGATGGCAAAGGCCCCTTTGCCGTCCGCTTCAGAAAGCAGACGGGAAAGAAGCTCTTTACCGTAGCCTACTTTGCCGGAGCCTTTTGTCGTCCGCAGCAGACGGCAAAGGCCTTTGCCGTCCGCCATCCTTGCCTTTGCCATCCGCCGTGGCAGACGGCAAAGTAGCTGATTCCTGTAGTGTGTGGGGCAGTATGTGGATGAGTTCAGTAAGTTCGCTCGCTATGCCCGAGATGATGTGGCCACAGATGTCGCGAAGCAGGAGAAGTTTATGGAAGGGCTGAATGATGAGCTGAGTATGCAGTTGATGGTAGCAACATTTGCTAACTACCACGAGTTGGTAGACAGGGCTCTTATGATTGAAGGGAAGCAGCAGCAGATAGAGAGCCGCAAAAGGAAGTATGGACAAGGGAAGTACAACTCTGGAGCTCAGCAGAAGCCTCGTTTTACCCCGAACTCGGGAGGACACACCCATCATAACCATGGAGGCCACACTCACAATGGAGGAAGTTCTCATAAGCACAGTGGCCCCAAGAATGGAAATGGGAATGGAGCAAGCAGCAACCAGAATCGTTCCAATCTAGCAACACCCGCTAAGAAGGACCTGAGTCATGTCACCTGTTACAAGTGCGGGAAGACTGGGCACTACGCCAACGATTGTTCTGAGTTGAAGAATGGCAATGGAAATGGAAGCTCTGGGAAGAAGCCCAATCCCTTCACCAGAGGTCAGGTGAACCACATCAATGTGGAGGAGGTTGAAGATTAGCCTGACGCAGTGATTGGTAAGTTTTTGGTTACGTCATTTATCGCTCTTGTTCTTTTCGATACTGGTGCATCGCATTCATACATATCAAGGGGATTTCTGGACAAGTTTAAGTTACCAACCTTAGCCCTTAGGTCACCCATGTTAGTAAGCTCGCCAGGAGCAGAGTATATGGCCAGCCGATGGTGTGATCGGTTACCATTAACCATTGGTAGCCATGTTTTCCCCTCAGACCTAATAATTTTGGAGTCACAAGGATTGGATATAATACTAGGCATGGATTGGCTATCGAAGTATGGAGGAAACATCGATTGTGCTAGTAAGTCGATACTTCTCACCACCCCTGAGGGTAAAAGGATTAAGTATGTATCCAGGCATGCGCCAAGGAGGACCCAAGTGAATTCCCTCTGAGGAGTTGTTCAGGAGGAAGTGCATGTTGTGAAGGATTACCCGGATGAATTTGCAGAGGAACTACCAGGCATGCCGCCAGATCGAGATATAGAATTTTTTATAGAGTTGTTGCCAGGCATCGGACCAATATCCAAGAGACCGTATTGGATGCACGCAAATGATCTGGAGGAAATTAAGAAGCAGATTAAGGAATTATTGGAGAAAGGTTATATTCGACCAAGTTCATCACCGTGGGGAGCCCCAGTGCTCTTAGTTGAGAAGAAGGATGGATCTTTGAGAATGGTTGTTGATTATCGTGCATTGAATGAGGTGACAATCAAGAACAAGTACCCATTACCGATGATCAATGATTTGTTTGACCAGCTGCAAGGAGCTAAAGTATTCTCCAAGATCGATCTTCAATCAGGATACCACCAGCTGAAGATCCGAGAACATGATATACCTAAGACAGCTTTCACCACAAGGTACGGGCTATATGTGTACACGGTTATGTCATTTGGATTGACTAATGCCCCTGCCTATTTCATGAGTATGATGAATAAGGTGTTCATGGAGTTCTTGGATAAGTTTTTTGTGGTGTTCATTGACGATATATTGGTATACTCGAAGAATGAAGAGGAACACAAGCTGCATTTGCGTTTAGTTCTCGAGAAGCTCAGGGAAACATCGGCTATTTGCCTAGTTCAGCAAATGTGAGTTTTGGTTGAAAGAAGTTGGATTTCTTGGACATGTTATATCAGGAGAAGGTATAGCAGTAGACCCTACCAAGGTTAAGTCTGTCACAGAGTGGTTGGCACCCACCTCAGTAGGAGAGATCCGCAGTTTTCTTGGACTCGCGGGATATTACCGGAGATTCATTGAGAATTTTTCCAAAATTTTGAAGCCCATGACGGAGTTGTTGAAGAAGGACACCAAGTTTAAGTGGGCCAAAGGATGTGAAGCCAGTTTTCAGGAGTTGAAGAAACGTTTGGTTATAGCCCCAATGTTGATTCTTCCGGATATACGCAAGGATTTCCAAGTGTATTGTGATGCTTCTCGCTTGGGACTTGGAGGTGTGCTTATGCAGGACGGGAGAGTAGTTTCATATGCTTCACGACAGCTTCGACCTCACGAGCTAAATTATGCCACACATGATTTGGAGTTAGCTGTCGTAGTGCATGCGCTCAAGACCTGGAGACATTTTCTTATTGGAAACCGTTGTGATGTGTACACGGATCACAAGAGTTTGAGGTACATTTTACTCAGAAGGAGCTGAATCTCAGGCAAAGGAGATGGTTGGAGCTCATAAAGGATTACGATATGAAGTTGCATTATCACCCAGGAAAGGCCAATGTCGTAGCAGACGCTTTGAGCCGCAAGAGTTGTGTCAATACCCTCGTAAGCGGAGGATTACCGCAGGAGTTAGCCGACGATCTCAAGGAACTTCGTTTGGAGATAGTTCCAAGAGGTTTTGTTGCAACAATGGAGGTTCAGTCTACATTATTGGGAAAGATTCGAGAAGCTCAGAAGGAGGATAAAGAAATTGCTGAGATAAAGGAGAAGATGAGCAAGGGAAAAGCCAAGGGTTTTCATGAGGATGAGCACGAAACTGTATGGTTTGAGGATTGTGTATATGTACCCAATAATGCAGAGATCGGGAAGATAATACTTCAAGAGGCCCACGATTCGCCATACTCGATTCACCCCGGAAACACCAAGATGTATTTGGATTTGAAGGAACATTTCTGGTGGACAGGTATGAAGAAGGATATTGCCGAGTATGTAGCAGTATGTGATGTATGTCAGAGAGTGAAGGCAGAACATCAGAAGCCAGCAGGATTATTACAGCCTATGCCGATACCCGAATGGAAGTGGGACAAGCTTGGCATGGATTTCATCATCGGATTACCCAGGACTCGATCTAGATATGATTCTATCTGGTAGTAGTTGATCGTTTGACCAAAGTGGCTCACTTTATCCCAGTGAAAACCACCTACATGAGTGCGAAGTTGGCCAAGATATATATGACCAGGATCGTATGTCTGCATGGAGTTCCGAGGACCATCGTATCAGATAGAGGAACAAAGTTTACTTCGAAGTTTTGGAATCAGTTGCACCAGACTTTGGGTACCAGGCTAGAGTTCAGTACAACCTTTCATCCACAGACAGATGGACAGACCGAGAGAGTCAATCAGATTCTGGAGGACATGTTGAGAGCTTGTGCGCTAGATGATGGATCCAGTTGGGATGATAATTTACCTTACGCAGAGTTCTCATACAACAACAGTTATCAAGCTAGTTTGAAGATGGCACCTTTCGAAGCTTTGTATGGAAGGAGGTGCAGGACACCGTTAATGTGGGATGAAGTTGGAGACCGTCAGTTGTTTGGACCGAATTTAATCAAGGAATCTGAAGAGAAGGTTAAGTTGATTCGAGATAGACTGAAGGTAGCTCAGTCCAGGCAAAAGAGTTATGCGGACACTAAACGTAAGGAGGTAGTCTATGAAATCGGAGACAGAGCATATCTTCGTGTGTCACCACTCCGAGGAGTTAAACGATTTGGAGTTAAGGGAAAGTTAGCCCCGAGATTTGTAGGACCATATCGAGTTTTGGAACGTATGGGAGAAGTGGCCTACAAGTTGGAGTTACCGAAGGACTGTCAGGAGTTCATGATGTGTTTCACGTTTCCCAGTTAAAGAAGTGTCATGCAGAAATGGCCGATATTCCTCTGAGGGATACAGTGCCCCTGGAAGCAATTCAGTTGGATAGTGACCTAACCTACGAGGAGAAACCCGTCAAGATTCTCGAGTTTGCCAGACGAGTTACACGCAGCAAGGTTATCAAGTTTTGCAAACTTCAGTGGAGCCACCATACCGAGGAAGAAGCCACCTGGGACCGAGAAGAAGACCTATGGAAAGACCACCCGCACCTATTTTCTAGCCAACCTGAATCTCGAGGGCGAGATTCATCTTAAGGGGGGTAGGTTTGTAACATCCCAATTTTCAATTTGGATGTTATACATAGGTCATCATATGCATATCATATTTTATTTGCATTTTGATTTGTGATCCTAGAAATCTTAAGCAACTCAACGACCCAAGGAGAGAGTTGGGGATTTCATTTATTTTCATATTTGAAATTTTTCTCAAATTTGAAAAGAGGATCAATTTGGTTTTAATATTTTTCTCTCTAATTATTTCCAATATTAAAAATAAAAGAGAGAGGATAATATGAATTCTTCAAAAAGAGAGGAATATTGGAGGAGAAATTTTAAAATCAAATTTATATTTATTTTTTTGGATTTTATTTGGTATTTTATTTGAATTAGAAAAATATGCATTTTTGAAAATTGCATTTTTTAGGCCAGAAAAATGTTCACTTTGTTCTAAATATTAGGTTTAGACGGCGAAAATTGTTTTTGGCATTTTTAGAAAAAAAAATTATATTTTATTAGGATTTTTCTTCGAGCGAAATTATTTAAAAAAAAACTTCTTCCCGCCCGACTGGGCCGAAGGCCCAGCCGAGCAGGCCGGCCCGCCAGGCGCCGCCGCCTTCCTCCTGCGGCGCCGCACGGACGCCGAGAAACCTGGCTCGGACTCCCCATGGCAGCCCCGTCCCGCAAGGCAGACCCCCCCGGGCCTTTATAAGGCGCCGACCCCGCCGCCTTTTCCCCACCTCGCCCCACCGCAGCCGCCGCCCCGCCGCCTCCTCCTCCCCACCTCGCCCTGAGCCACCGCAGCCCGCAGCCGCCGCCGCGCCTTGCGCCGCCCGCCGTCGCGCCTGCCGCCGCCGCCCGCTGCCGCGCCTCGCTCGCGCCAGCGCACCGTCGCTGCCCACGCAGCGAGCCGCCGCCGCCCTGCCCACGCCGTTCACCGGAAACCGCCGTTGACCGCCAGTTTTTCGCCGGTTTCTAGGTATAAAACCTAAATCGGTTTTTTAGGGTTTCTTCGGTTTTCCCGGTTTTCCTCGGTTTATTTCCGTTCGGTTCTAATTAGCGAACGTTCACTCGAACGTCTCCGTTACCAAACGTATTTGTTCGTTTGTCCCTGATAGCGAACGTTCGTTCGATAGATTTTTTTTCTCTTCTTTTTTCGGCGAGGGACCTATCCGCGATTATTTTTATCGCAGATTAGCCCCTGATCTTCAAACCCTCGCAACTTTTTGCTCATTTATCCAAATCCAGTGAAACCAACGCCAAAGTCTTTATCTCGGACCCCTCTTTCCAGTTAACCAATTTGAACATGGTTTTGACAAATTAAAATTTGGTTGCAAGCAGATTTGAATTTGAACTTCTTTTGATTGTGGTTTGAGTTTCGTAGCTCCGATTCGATTGATTCTTTTTGCAAATCGAAGCTCTTCAGTCGAACTTTCAGTTTGGATCTTTTCTTTTGAGTTTTACCCTTGCATCTTATGCTTGAGTGCTTATGTATGTTATTGTTTGTTTGCGATAGAATTTCCGGAGTTCGAAGCGTGCTACTACGAGTCACTAGGGTTTTCAGATCGTCAGCAA
Organism: Triticum aestivum; assembly: GCF_018294505.1. NCBI lineage: Eukaryota > Viridiplantae > Streptophyta > Magnoliopsida > Poales > Poaceae > Triticum > Triticum aestivum. Next base: position 327,836,106 of record NC_057814.1, on the reverse strand, counting down.
GGCAAGTAATACTTTGATCATTGTAACGCCCATGATGCGGCTATATCTTCCACGTGTCGAGGCACGACTTAGAGGCATAACCGCATTGTGGTATTGTCGCAAGAAGGGTTATCTTCACACAATCCCATGTAATGAACAAGAATGGGATAACGAGAGTTGGCTTACAATCGCCACTTCACACAATACATAAATTAATTCATACATCATCCAAAATCCACACATAGACCGACTACGGTCAAATCCAAATGAAAGGAAGATAACCCCAAAAGCTAGATCCCCGATCGTCCCAACTGGGCTCCACTACTGATCATCAGGAAACGAAACATAGTAACGACCACGTTCCTCGTCGAACTCCCACTTGAGCTCGGTTGTGTCACCTGCACTGGTATCTTCGGCACCTGCAACTGTTTTGGTAGAATCTGTGAGTCACGAGGACTCAGCAATCTCACACCCGCGAGATCAAGACTATTTAAGCTTATAGGAAAGGATGGGGTAATGAGGTGGAGCTGCAGCAAGCACTAAGCATATATGGTGGCTAACATACGCAAATGAGGGCGAGAAGAGAAGCGACGCAACGGTCGCGAAGCTAGAAATGATCAAGAAGTGATCCTGAAACTACTTACGTTCATGCATAACTCAAACCGTGTTCACTTCCCGGACTCCGCCGAGAAGAGACCATCACGACTACACACACGGATGATGTATTTTAATTAAGTCAAGTGTCAAGTTCTCTACAACCGAACATTAACAAATTCCCATCTACCTCATAACCGTGGGCACGGCTTTCGAAAGATAATACCCTTCACTGGTGTCCCAACTTAGCCCATTATAAGCTCTCACGGTCAACGAAGGATAAACCTTCTCCCGGGAAGACCCGATCAGTCTCGGAATCCCGGTTTACAAGACATTTCGACAATGGTAAAACAAGACCAGCAAAGCCGCCCGAATGTGCCGACAAATCCCGATAGGAGCTGCACATATCTTGTTCTCAGGGCACACCGGATTGTCCAAGCTTCCGATAGGCGAGCCCAGAGTTGCCCCTGGTGGCCACCGGCGACTGACGGGTTGGACCAACACTCAGAGGAGCACTGGCCCGGGGGTTTAAAATAAAGATGACCCTCGGGCTCGCGAAAACCCGAGGGAAGAAGGCTTAGGTAGGAAAATGTAAAACCAAGGTTGGGCCTTGCTGGAGGAGTTTTATTCAAGGCAAACTGTCAAGGGGGTCCCATAAATCACCCAACCGCGTAAGGAACGCAAACTCAAGGAACATAATACCAGTATGACGGAAACTAGGGCGGCAAGAGTGGAACAAAACACCAGGCATAAGGCCGAGCCTTCCACCCTTTACCAAATATATAGATGCATTAATTAAATAAGAGATATAGTGATATGCCAAAATATCCATGTTCCAACATGGAACCCACTTCAACTTCACCTGCAACTAGCAACGGTATAAGAAGGGCTGAGCAAAAAGGTAACTTAGCCAAACAACGGTTTGCTAGGAAAAGATGGTTAGAGGCTTCACATGGCAATATGGGAGGCATGATATAGCAAGTGGTAGGTAGCGCAGCATAGCAATAGAGCGAACAACTAGCAAAGCAAAGATAGAAGTGATTTCGAGGGTATGGTCATCTTGCCTGCAAGGTTCTCAGAGTTGTCGAAAGCTTGATCCTCGTAAGCGTACTCAACAGGTTCCTCATTCACAAACTCGTCTCCCGGCTCTACCCACAGCAAGAACACAAGCAAAGGAACCACAATCAATCACGGGAAATGCACAAGCAACATGATGCACTACATGCATGATATGCGAGATATGATATGCGATGCGTATGCGTGCTCCGAAAGAAAAAGGATGAACAAGGCAGCAACTTGGAAAACCAAGTATGCCACTGGAAAGATGAGATGATTTCGGTCGAAATCGATATAAAGATTACCGGAAACGGATGCACGGTTTGCAAATGGCAAGCAAAACAAGAATGACACGATTCTGCAATTAACAGCATGATAGCAGTTAGAATACATCAAGTAACTATGCTACAGCACCCCAACATAGCAACAAAGCATATGGCAGTGATCTACAGGAGATTCTTGACAAACGATGAACACTGAGCTATGGCTAGATCGCACCATAACAGGTTCAAACAAGCATGGCAAAAGTGCAAAAGATATCAGCTTCACAGACTTGGTGAAAATACTGAACATGGCAGTATCAGGTAGCAATGTTCAGAGCAATCAATCAACATGCTACAGGAACTTATCATAGAAAAACAAGGCATGGAATGAGTCTACTAAATGCATAGAACAAAAATCCCTTACTGACCATGAGCCAGAAAGGCACAGAAGATATGATGGCACCCATGTAAACTTAGCAAGTTTCGTTAACAGGTTTCAGACTTAGCAGAAAACAGAGCATGGCATTAACAGAATTATGAAAGCATCTTTGTGAGCTCGATTCACTCATCACAAAGCAATGCATGACAAAACAAGCATACCTAAAGCAAGAAGACATGTTCATGAAGCTATCCATGGCAAGATCAAGTTAATAGCATGTATGGATCAACTACAACAACCTTGGCAAAATTGAATAGCATGTTAACATTCTGCCAGGAACATTTTATAGCAAAAGTAGAGCAAGATTGAGACATGCTAGGGCACTCCACAATTGCAAACAGGGGCATGGATGGATAGAGCATAACCATATATTCAAAACATCCTTACTGAAGTATCTCAAAATAATCATGGATCTCACTGTAGCCACATGGATACATGGCAACAAAATAACAGCAGGAAAAGACTGCAAAATCCTAAGTCCCTGAAAACAGAAACATCACGAAGCCTAGTTTGCATGCTTGTGCTAGTCACCACATAGATCACAAAAATACATGGAATACACCTCTGTGATGGAATGGCATAGATCAAAACACCTTTAGAGCTCATGCCCATAAGATGCACACATCAAATGCAACAAAAATAACAAAACACCAAGTTTTGATAAGTACCGCAGTAAACATCATATAGCACTCTTGCACCAGAGATTTGGGCCTCAAGATGGACTCAAACTAGCATGGTACAATGGAACAAAATGAAGAGCATCTCGTGACGAACATTTCGATATATCTTGCGCATGAAACGGAGCTGTATGCAATGAGATATGATGTGATGAACATAGCAACATAATGTGATAATTACGGGACTTAGCAGAAATATCACCTCCCGAAACAGATCTAGGGTTCGGGGCACGGACGCCGAGGTTCGCCGTGTCGGATCGGGTCAACGGAGTTGGTGCCGGAGAGGAAGGAGATGGCCGGAGCTCGGGGAGGGGGCGGCGGAGGCGCGGGAGCGCGGCGCCGGCGGGCGGCTCCAGTGCGGGACGGCGGGGCGGAGCACGACATCGGCCGGTGGCGCTGGGCGCGCGGTGGCCGGCGAGGGATCTGGCGAGGCGCGGGCGACGCGGGGCGCGGGCGACGCGGGGAAGGCGACGAGGCGGCGGGGACACGGCGGTGGGGCGCGGGCTCGCGCGGGCCGGATCTGGGCCGCGCGGTGGTGGGAGGCGGCGGCGACAGGTGGCGAGGCACGGTTGGACGCGGGCGGCGGCGGCGCTGACGTGGCGGCGGGGGATTGGCCGGAGTGAGGTGGCGGTGGTCGTGTCCGGCGCCGGGCGGACACGTCCGGCGGCGCGGAGGAGCGGGGCTAGGGTTTGATCTGCGCGAAAATTCCGGGGGAAGCACTTATTTATAGGTAGAGGGAGCTAGGAGACTCCAAATGGAGTGCGGTTTTCGCCCACACGATCGTGATCGAACGACCGAGAGCATGGAGGGGGCTTAGATGGGTTATTGGGCTGTTTGGAGGGGGGTTTGGCTGCAACACACAAAAGGTCTTTGCGGTTACCCGGTTAACCGTTGGAGCGTCAAACGACCTTCAAATGGAACGAAACTTGACAGGTGATCTACCGGTGGTGTACCAAGGCCACTTGGCAAGACTCGGTCCATTCCGAGAACGTTTAACACCCTCCCACGAAAAGAGACAAGAGGGGGGTGTGCCGGTGCATGTGGGAGTGTCGGATTGCAAAACGGACAACGGGGAAAATGCTCGGATGCATGAGACGAACACGTATGCAAATGAGATGCGCATGATGACATGATATGAGATGCATGACATGAACAAAATGCAAAACGAAAGACAAAAACCCAACCACGGAGGGAATATCATAACACGTAGCCGAAAATGGCAAGAGTTGGAGTTACAAATATGGAAAGTTACATCCGGGGTGTTACAATCATACCCCTTTATTACCTAGTTTTTATGCATTTTTCTCAATCCTCAAACATTGCATGAGTAGGATCTGATTAAACATGTGGGTTTTGGGAAGTAGATGATGAGGTAGAACCTATTGTCCTTTATTTCAAACCCTGGGAGTTACTTCTACGTTATGCTCATATTGCTTTGCTATGCTCGTAGACGTGGTTTGGGTTTGAGAGATCCATGACAGATGTGAGTGTATTATTAAAGGTTTAACTTAAGGTGGCTACTTTAATACACATCTAGGTGGATTGGTTTGTGGGCACCTAGGGAATCCAGTGTTGTCCAAGGAGATCCCGGGGAATCCGTGTGATCATCCTATGGTTCGCCACCCAGACTCAAAGGGATCATAAGATTATTCATGCTAGAAACTTTCGTGTGCAGCCACAAGCCATTATGGGCTCTGGCATAGTTGAGTATGTTGTGTGACCTCTTTCAGTGGTAAACTAGCAGATGTAGGGGATGTAAGTGGTACAGTTTACCCGTCAAAAGAGTTAATGCTTCCGGAAGACTGTGTCTCGGTCATCCGTTTCTCAAACACCATGTAGTGCGAGAAATTCAACGGAGGAGATCGAGTCTTGTGGGGAAAAGTGCGCAAACCTCTGCAGAGTGTACAAACTAATCATGGTTAGTCGTGTCCCCGGTTATGGACATCTTGAGTATCTGGTGCTTGAATTATTATGTTGATCTCATCACTTTACTTAATTAATTTGTTGGGTTATTGATTATTAATTTTGGGATTGAGATGGGGTTTCCATACTCAATGTTTTCAACCAACTTGATAGTTAAATGAAATATATTCCTTTGTAGTAGGGAAAAATTGGCTTTACGCAAAATAATAACCATAGAGCCTCCACCAGCCATATATGCATGTAGTGATAATTGTTATCTTGTTCATTGCTCTATAGTGTTATTTTGACAGCATATTCCATGTGCTGACCCGTTTCGGGCTGCAACGTATTATGTTGCAAACTTTTCAGACAAAGAGTAAGGTGCGCTAGGTCGTTGTCGTGCACTCAGCTATGCCATTGCAGTTGATGGACTCATTTACCTTCGAAGCTTCAGCTGTTATCTTATTTAGATGGCCTTCAGCCATATTAGTGTATAAGTTCTCTTTTGAGACATTCGATGTAATAAGTGTGTGATTGAACTTTGTTATAAATCCTTCAAGTACTGTGTGTGTGTCAGCATTACCGATCCAGGGATGACACTTATGCACAGAGATTTGACCGTCTGAGGTCGGATCGCTACATGACTGATGGTGGCTCACATTTTATTCATGGTCTTTCCATAAATTTCTTGCTAAATATGATGTCAACCATAGAATTGCATGCCCCTATCACCCTCAATCTAGTGGTCAAGTTGAATTAAGCAATAGAGAAATAAAGTTAATTTTGCAAAAGACCATCAATAGATCTAGAAAGAATTGTTCTAACAAACTTGATGATGCATTATGGGCTTATAGAACTACTTATAAAAATCTTATGGGTATGTCTCCATATAAAATGGTCTATGGAAAAAGCATGTCATTTACCTCTTGAGTTAGAACATAAGGCATATTAGGCAATTAAAGAACTCAATTGTGACTTCAAACTTGTCGGTGAAAAGAGGTTATTTAATATTAGCTCGCTAGATGAATGGAGAACCCAAGCTTATGAAAATGCCAAATTGTTTAAAGAAAAGGTTAAAAGATGGCATGACAAAGAATCCAAAAGGGAATTCAAAGTGGGTGAGTATGTTCTATTGTACAATTCTCGATCTAGATTTTTTGTAGGAAAACTTCTCTCCAAATGGGAAGGACCGTATATCATCGAGGAAGTTTACCGCTCTAGAGCTATTAAGATCAATAATGCCGAAGGCACTAATCCGAAGGTGGTCAATGGACAAAGAATTAAGCATTATATCTCAGGTATGCCTATTAATGTTGAAACTAATTATTGAAACTTTGACACTGGAGAAATATATAAAAGAGACCTTCCAAAACACTCTAGAACCCTAAAAAGGAAGAGGTATGTGATACGGTAAGTAAACCAACTCCAAAAATTCCATACATATACTTTATGTCAGTTTTGGAATACTAGAAAAAATACAAAAATAAGAAACACCCGAGGGGGCCACCCACGTGCCCACGAGGCACCAGGGCGCGCCCTGGTGGCTTGTGGGCCCCTTGTGGGCCTTCCTTACTCTGTTTTCTTCTGGAATAATTGGTTTGCAAGATAAAAATTCTTTATATATACTCCCGAACGTTTTGACCACCGCATCGCAGAAATATCCTCTGTTCTTGTTTCGTGCTATTTTTCTGTCAGATCTGAAAGTATGTCTTCCCAAGACTCGGATGGAGAGAGCTTTGTATCACACTATGTTGCAAATCCAAGGATCTATGGGGACATACATCCCTATGGGTGGTTCACGAAGGAGGAGCAAGATGTTAACTCGAAGAGGAACGGAAGACGCGAGCTCGGATGGAGATGATGCCCCTCTACCTCAACCGGGAGATATGCATGTGGAGTTCAAGAAGTCGAGTCTCCCAAACACAGTAAGCAAATCTAAGATCCAATTTATCCCTTTCTGTCTTCCAAAGGAAAACAAGAACACATTGTGTGAGAAGATAGTGGAGCTTGAGCAAGAAATTAGCAAGTTGAAGGAAGGAAACTGTGTTCTCAAGTGGAAACTAAGGGACAAGCCCATCACTTCATCACCACCACCATCACCGAAGAAAGAAACTTGAGTACACGGGTATGGGCACTCCCCTTGGCTTGTGCCAAGCTTGGGGGAGGTGCCCCGGTATCGTATCACCATCACTTTTATTATCTTTACCTATTTTTAGTTCGGTCCTTAGTTATTTCGTGATTTAGTTGAATAAAAGTTTAGTATGATCTATTTTCGAGTGCTAGTTTCGTAATCTATCGATTTACGTAATCGAGTTGAGAGTTATATAATAAAGAGTAGTTTGAGTTTTTGCTTCTTTATTATGTTTCAATCCTAGCAATGAAAATAATGAAAAAGATCATATGCTAATCTTATGGAAAGTAATGACATTACATAAGGAAAAGTATAAGTGGTAAAATTTATTGAAAGTTGACAAACATAGCATTGATCAATGATGCAATTCATGAAAAATTAATAAGGGAAGAGAAGATTCACATGAAAATACACTATCTTGGAAATTTTTATGATTGTGAGCCCCCATTAAGTATTATGCCAAAAATAATTCAGTTGGACAGGGAAGACAGCGTGATGAATTATGTTTGCCTATATTCACATAGAAGTTATATTGTCATAGATCCCCCAACATGTGGTGCTTGCCCAATATCTTTGCTAGCCAAAAATCCACACCAAGTTGAGATACTACTTGTGCATCCAAAGACCTTAAACCCAGTTTCATGTCATGGATTGAATAAGATCCTTCAAGTAAGTTGCCATCGGTACATAAATCAATAAAAGTTTCTCCTATATATGTATGATCTTTTACTGTAAGGGAAAATAAGATTTGTACGATCTTGTGATGGTAAAGAAATAAAAGAGACGGACCGCAACCTCTGCTTCCCTCTGCGAAGGATGTATCTTTTACTTTTATGTATTTAATTTTTATGCAAGATTCAATAATGTTCTCCTCTATTCCTTTTTATTTTTCTCTTTTGTAAGCATCATGTGGTGGGGAAAGATCTAGGCATATATCAGTTGGATATGAGTGATCATGAGTTACTATTGTTGACATCACCCTTGAGGTGAATAAGTTGGGAGGCGAAATTATAAGCCCCTATCTTTCTATGTGTCTGGCTGAAACTTTTTGCTCCATATATATGTTGTGAGTGTTAGCAATCATAGAAGACTAAATGATGGTTGAGTGTGTGGACTTGCTAATAAGCTCTGACATGAGACCCTTCCTGAAAATATGATGAATTGCAATTACATTGTTGACCGAGAACATAGTTTGTTAGTTCTCAAGAAAGTTTATGCCTTATACTTCATTGTTGTGATGAATTGTTACTTGCTCATAAGAAGTTCTATGATAATGAATATTGTTGTTATCATAATGATCAGGATGCTACTATGTTCGTTTTTGTTTTTATCGACACCTCTCTCTCTCTAAACATGTGGACATGATTATCGATATCGGCTTTCGCTTGAGGACAAGCGAGGTCTAAACTTGGGGGAGTTGATACGTCCATTTTGCATCATGATTTCTTACAGTTATTTATAGTGTTTTTAATCAGTATAACACTTTGTGGGGCAATTCTAATGCCTTTTCTCTCTTAATATGCAAGATTTGCACGAAGAGGGAGATTGCCGACAGCTGGAATTCTGGACCTGAAAAAGCTATGTCAGAGATACCTATTCTGCACATATCCAAATGAGCTGAAACTTCACGGAGATTTTGGAATAAATAAAAAATATTGGAGCAAAGAAGTACCAAAGCGCGCCCACCCCCCCCCCCCCCGCCCCTAGGGCGTGCCCTGGTGGCTTGTGGGCCCTGGCCAGCCTATGGTGCCCATCTTCTGGTATATAGGTAGTGTCGCCGTCTCAAGGCGGAACTTGGGCAGGAGCACTTTTACTCTTCAGTGGAGCGATTCCACCGGGGATACTTCCCTCTGGGAGGGGAAAATCGAAGCCATCGTCATCACCAACAACCCTCTCGTCGTGGGAGGACCAGCTTCATCAGCACCCTCACTAGCAACATCTCATCTCAAACCCTAGTTCATCTCTTCTATTCAATCTTTGTATCAAAACCTCAGATTGGTACCTGTGGGTTGCTAATAGTGTTGATTACATCTTGTAGTTGATGCTAGTTGATTTATTTGGTGGAATATCATATGTTTAGATCCATTATGCTATTCAATACCCCTCTGATATTGGACATGAATATGATGTGTGAGTAGTTACTTTTGTTCTTGAGGACATGGGAGAAGTCTTGTCATAAGTAATCATGTGAATTTGGTATCCGTTTGATATTTTGATGATATGTATGTTGTTGATTCCTTTAGTAGTGTTATGTGAACGTTGACTACGTGATACTTCACCATTTTGGGCCTAAGGGAATGCATTGTGGAGTAGTAATTAGATGATGGGTTGCTAGACTGACAGAAACTTAAACCCTATTTTATGCGTTATTCCGTAAGGGGCTGGTTTGGATCCATATGTTTAATGCTATGGTTAGATTTATCTTAATTCTTCTTTCGTAGTTGCGGATGCTTGCGAGAGGGGTTAATCATAAGTGGAGGCTTGTTCAAGTAAGAACAGCACCCAAGCACCGGTCCACCCACATATCAAATTATCAAAGTACCGAACCCGAATCAAACGAACATGATGAAAGTGACTAGATGAAATTCCCATGTGTCCGCAAGAACGCTTAGCTTATTATAAGAGATCGTTTCAGCCTGTCCTTTGCATCAAAAAGGATTGGGTTATCTTGCTGCACCTTAGTTACTATTGCTACTTGTTACAAATTATCTTGCTATTAGACTACTCGTTACCGATAATTTCAGTGCTTGCAGAAAATACGTTGTTGAAAACCGCTCGTCATTTCCTTCTGCTCCTCGTTGGGTTCGATACTCTTACTTATCGAAAGGACTACGATTGATCCCCTATACTTATGGGTCATCCGCGAGATATTCACTCCCTACAGAGGATGTCCGTCATCATCGCCACATGAGAAACACCGATAATTCCCAACTTTGCGGTGTTGTGGACTCATGGAAACACTCGCTAGTGGAATGTAAAACAACTAGGTGTGTTTGGGCTCTCGTGGACGAGGAACTTTCCGAAAAACTGTGGAGATGACTGATCCAAGTGCGAAGAGATGGATTTTTGAGCTCTGGGACTCATTATCGCATGCATAGTTTGTCAAAATGGTTGTGACTTTGTGGGCGATTTGGACTGCTCGAAGGAGGGCTATACATGAGAATATATTTCAGAGTCCGATGTACACCCACTTGTTCATTGAACAGTTCATTAGGGAGCTTGATTCCATCAAGTAGTCACTTCCATCAAGTAGTCACTTCCATCAAGTAGTCACTTCTACACCGGCGACCAGGAGAATCCCCCGAGCTACCGTGCAAAGTACGTGGAAACAGTCGGACAAAGGTTTCTACAAAATTCATGTGGATGAAGGTCTCTCGAGAGACGGCAAAACCGGTGCATCAGTAGCTATTTGCAAAGGTAGGGTCAGCAACTACCTGGGGTCATCTTTTATGGTTCTTCCGGGCACCATTGACACGGCCACGCTGAAGATTATTGCTTGTCGTGAGGCGCTAGCACTAGCTGAAGATCTTTCGCTCTCTAAGATCATTATTGCATGCAACTGCAAGACGGTTGTTAGAGATATCACAGAGGGAAAAGGAGGCATTTATGGGGCCATTGTAAAGGAGTTTATTGACCGGGCTAGTAACTTAGGTAGTTTCTTAGTTACTTTTCAAGGTAGAGCTTCGAATTGTGAAGCTCATTTACTTGCCAAACACTCTGCTATGCTTGATCAGGGTCGCCACATGTAGCTTATCTCTCCTTATGACCCATCTTGTATCCCTTTAAACATTCACATTGATCAATAAAGTTTTTGCAATTCTCAAAAAAAAGTCCCACATTGCCCCAATTTATCTTTAAGTTTCCTTGGTATCAGGAAGCAGTCTGAGGGATTAAAAATATGAAAGGAAAGAGAGGCTAAGAAAGGAAATGGCTGCTAAGTACCTGCACAACCAATTAAATCAATAAGATTGATTGGCTTAGAGGATTTCAAACGAAATAAGGGAGCGAGAAATAAGCAAGGACAGAGAGACTAATTATATACCTTATATATATATGTGGCGGGCTGCTATTAAACGTATTTGAGAGGGACAATTAAAATTCTATATCCTATATAAAACATATTCATGAGATACATGTACCCTTCATAATTTAAAGATGGACATTCCTGAGACAATGCATGCATCATATGCCCTGATCAATGAATGAAAAAAGCATCCAGAAGGGGATCTACGAACCAGGACTAATTCAAACTCGACTGCATGCACGTGGTTGAAAGTCTCAAGAAAAAATAAACTAAGTCTTTGGTAATTATCGTTTTAACTGAAGTTGGATTTAATATTTGTTTGTGTCCTACACGGACTGGTACTAAACTACTTCACTGATTAGTACTAAACTACTACGACGTAAAAGCAAGATAACACAAACGCAACACGTGAGAATTAGATTGTCCAGATGTGACCAAGATCTCAAACACATCCACACGCTGCAATTCTTAGGTTTAGATGAAACGTTCGTCGTATAGCGGACAACGTGACCATCATCGACAATGAAGACAAAGAAGAGAAGTGATAACATGGATGGGGAAGCTTCGGGTCATAATTTGTTTCTCCTATTGCAACGCACAGGCACTTTTGCTAGTATCTCTAACAGAACTACTCCCAGATTTACTCACAATGCATGTCCGACACTGTCATTACAAAGCACAATGTCTCTAGTTGTGTTACGCAATCCATGTTAATTGTTTCCCGCAAAAGATGTACTTGCCTTCAATAGAAATTTACATCCCAGTATCACAAAGCCTACAAAGTTGTGACTTGTACCAAGGTTGACGTTACATAAACGGGAATCTATTACAGTACAGCAGAAACTCAATACACAGAACTAGTTTGCAGTTGCAAAAGGTAGAGAAGATGGCAATATTGTAGTTATACAAAAATCACCTCAAGCTTTGCACATGGATGGCCCTTAATATATCTAGCAACTTCAGCATCATCACTGAATTGAAATTTATATAACGCTTGTCTTTCTGTAAGACCTATTGGGTAAATTTTGTACACCTTCAACTCATCCCCGCCTCGAATACTTGATGGCCTTTCATCCTTCCATACAGGAACATGCTTGAGGGATCTAAATTTACCATGCACGGCAGACTCCAAAGCTCCTAAAGTTAACTGATCTGATCTGCATGGTATACACAGGGAACATCTGTAAGAATGCAGAACAGAAACAAGCAAAAAGATGCAGTAAAAAAAACTTAATAATTTCATAATGCAAGGAAACTAGTACTTATAAGAACTTAGGCAACAACATAGCAGAAGCTGAGACTACGGAATACAAAATGATAAGTTGCTGTTTTTCTCTTGGTTCTTAATGATGTTAACTGCAAATACCAGTCACTAATACATGGTAAGCACAACCGTATTTCAATACCTTAGATAAATGCTCTCTGTCTTAAACCGCCCTCTCTCTCTGACAAATAAGTGGTATACTGTTCCTCTTTTGCTGGAGCAACTACATGAGCGATTCATAAATTTTGGCGTTCTTTCTTCTTTTTCGTGAATCTTCGTAGCGATATGTATGCAAAGGCGACAGGATGAATGAACCGCTGCCATGTCAATAAGTGCCTTGAAAGAATCAGATGGACCATCGTACTTCCACCTACAGATGCAAAACAAATGGTATGATTTGAGTACAGAAACATGATGACGCTATGGCTGCTAGAAGATCTCTGACAAAATTGTAACGTAAGATTTTGTCAATAAAAACATGATTTTTCATGCATCTTCTAAAGTTTACTCGATGATACCCGAGAGACTAGGACATGAAAGAGATCACATCATGGTAGAAATAAATAGAGATCCGAGAGACTAGGACGTGAAAGAGATTACATCATGGTAGAAATAAATAAAGAGATCCGAGAGACTAGGACGTGAAAGAGATCACATCTATTCCCAGTAGACACTGATAGCAGTACACCTTCGTTCAGAGCAACAGATTATTTCAAAAGTATTAGTAAGTTAGAGTGAAGTTCCCGTTGGTTATAATATAAAGCCTAATTCAAGCAACTGCCGCGTGCTTCAAGCTTGTAGGCTCTAGGTGGTTGGTCATGTTCAGTCTAGGATTGCATCCTTATCTTTAATACAAAGTGCCAGAGCCACACTAAAGCCTATCTAGATGGGGAAATTCATTCCTTGATTTAAGTATGCAGCAATTTGGTTCCTGAACAAGTCACATATTAACCAAATATGATGATTGCCGATTGATGCCTGATCCTGATGCAACAAAAATAAATAGGCAAAAGCATCATCATACTGAAGTTCATAATGCAACACAGCCTACTCCCCAGCAAACTGGAATATAGCTTAAGAAAAGAAAAACAAGGCTCCCATATTTTCCATTGCTCTCATGCTAATTAAGTACTTGATCTTGCAAATACGGATCATGGTTGTTCCAAATTTAGCTAGAGAACATAGGCTGTTCCAACAAAATGGTTGGTGCATGATACACATGTTACTTAAGGGATGTGGTCAACTGGGAAAGAAGGATATCTACCTCAAAGATTGATTAAAAGCATCAGGATTCGATGCAATATGTTTCATTGTCTTAGCAACTGAAATGACATCATCAAGCTCCTTAATGTGTAATATTGCACCTTCTCCTGGAGAAAACTCTTGAATATTTGGTGCGCCAACGACAACTGGAATGGCCCCTGTAATGAAGTGCAAATCAAATATTGGAAAATCACTTCCATTCCATCTACAGTTAAAACTTCATAAACTTAAAATGTAAATCGACTTCTGGAATATAGCAACAAAATAAGAAAGTGTCAATGAGTAAACATGGAGAATATTAGAAAAATGGTGATTCTTCTAATCACTTGAGAATGCAACTCCTTTTGTTTCACAGTATGTCTAGTTTCTTGAAGATGGCATTTTTACAATACATTTCAATTGATGAGATCATAGACTTTTTCCATGTGAACAAAATATTTTCGAATAAACTAGCACATGCAGTTCATAGAATTCATTACTCAACTAATTGAAGTCATGAGGCACAACCTAGTTACATATACTCAGCCTGCTATGCTCAATGAGAGTTACCCGATGCAAATTGTGTGGGTCGTAGGAGTGCACTGGGATTTGGGTGAGTGGTTATAGCATACAGTATTACCTGTTACCAGTGACTGAAAAAACTTTTCTGTAACATAATCTTCCTCATTAGAATTCTCAAAAGCCAAGCTGAATTTGTAGCGCTTTAGAGTCTCCACTTTGTCCACTGCATCCAAGCAGCAAACGAAGTAGGCATTACAATTATTTCAACTCAAGTGTAATATAACAACAAAAATTATGCATCCAAGACAAAAGCATCATGTGCCGTTGTTTTCATGGGTAGTAAAAGCATGCAGGCCCAACAATGACAAACATAAGTCACCCTAGAATCATGCCGATGCAAGCAATTTTAGATTTGACAACATCAGTGAAGAACAACATATCTAGACTGGCCACATGAAATTGGTATTACTAGACTCATCAAGAAATATACAAATTTACGTTTCATTGAGGCATTGTAATATGGTATAATTAGCAATGTCAAAAACTGCTCATGTTTGCAATAGGCGGGAGTAAATAACTACATAATGATACAAATTAGAACCTTAATTAACGAAGTTGGACCTAACAATCCTCATTGTTGCAATTAGTTGAACCTATAAACAACTGATGTATATAATACGGTCAAAGCCCTTGTCAATTACTCAATTTAAACAAGAAAGGGGAACCATGGCTATTAAGCTTTAACCTTCGGAAATCAAACAATGTGCTCGATATCACCGCCACTCGCATCACTAAATTCTTGCAACAGACTCTTTTTCAAGATAAACACAAAATTTGAGAACATACCGAGGCAGAAAAGGACTGAATAGACAATCCATGTGTGAGTTTTAGCAGTGCTGACATCACAGCTGTCACAAACATCTAGCAGCAACATATTTTATGGGACTGCACCAGAGAGCGGCGTCGCATTTTTGCCCACCCGTGCGCCGGCACCCTCCCATCTCTTTCTTGCATGCATGCAACAAGGCATCACCTAAAACTCTAAGCTCGCTTGAAGGGAAGCGTTCTGGTGAACCGGGCTGGAGCCTCATGGTGGGGTACATGTGTAAAGTGGATGGGGCGTTGCTTTTGTGTTGCATGTATTTGTGGCGGTCGTGTGGGCTGTTAGCTGACCACTTCTTTTTTAACACAGTACATTTGCAGATGCTCACATACACGGGCATGCACTTACCCCTATGAACGCACGCACGCACACCCTACCTCTATGAGCACCTCGGAGATACTGAGCCGGCACAACATCTTGAGATTGACGAAGTCATCACAGGTGCGTCATAGTTGACGTGAACGTCTCCCCCCACTGAACGAACATCACTGGAAAAACTGAAATAAATCCAGGAAAATACGAGTCTCACGACTAGTCTTGACTAGTCACGTGACTAGTCTAGTAGTCTCAATCTTACTGTCGACTAGCTTCTTCGTGTAGACTAGCTTGTTGAGTCGAGTGGTGGAGCGACTAGTCCAGACTAGTCTGGGTGTTTGAGTCGATCAACTCAATTTGGGAGGGATAAGGTTTTTTAGGGGAAATTGGGAGGGACAAGTGAGCAATTGAGTACTTCATCCACTTCCTCATGAATAGCTATCACAATTGGCACAGCCTCAGGTTCTGCATCCACTTCCCATGCATTCATTTTTTTTTGTATACTGTACTGTACTGTACTATATACTAGTATATACTACATACTAGGTATTAGTAGTTGAGTACTGTAAGATGGGTATTACAGTACCATGTTGAGTAGTCCAGCATTAGCCTAGACTACTAACGATTAGTCTATGAGTCTCAACCTCGGCTCGACTCGCGCACTCATAATTCTTGCTCTTGAATACACTGTCTAGCTATGCATAACATTGCAGTGTTCTTGAACATACGCTACTACTCCCTCTCTCTCAGTTTACAGGGCGTGCGCGTACCCCTAGGTCGTCAATTTGACCAACCTAATACAAGTCATATATTACAAAAAATATACCAATATAAACTTCAGATGTTCTATTTTTAAACGGTATAATTTTTGTGTTATATAGTTCATATTAGGGTGATAAAATTGACAACCTAGGTATACGCGTAGGACTTGTAAACTGAAACGGAGGGAGTATTATCTGATAATTATATACAATCATCATGGCAACTGTTCACCATTAAGATGGCAACTACGGTAATAATCTGGCGACTTGTGGCGACGACAAAAATCATCAAAACATGTCAACAAGCGATCTTGTTTCAAAGCCCTCGCCGAGGCAAACTCGCTGGTTAAGGCGGATCGCTAATCAGATTAACTGTTTGTGAGATAAATCATTTCAAAAATTCATAAAAAGCAATTAATGTGATGATGTCAGCATGATGTGTACAATTGCTGCATTCATGCATGTGCTCTCTCCATATATAGGTAAAACCCACTGGAAAAGGAGCAGCATGGGAAGACATGTATTCTCACGGTTTCAACATAGATTTTCCGTATTTTCTAACAATACTTACTAAGAAAACCATTTTGTAAGCTCCAGGCAGGCACACATGCAATTTGATTTTAGAGAGAGGTTAGTTGTCCCAGGTTTGAGCCTGGGAGGATGGGATTGCCAGCACCTCATAAACACAATTACGAGCACATATGTATGTTGAAAAACCAAATGTACAAGTCAAATGTGAAGTTACCAGTAGCTCATTATCGAAGACTAAAGTACATTCTAAATCCCAAAATGTGAACACGGCGTTGATCAAGAATACAGTGTTAATGTTAACCTCGAGGTATCTGCATCTTTCATGTCTCCTATCTTCATAGTAGCTATATAAGCGTACCCACACGTTCTTTAGCCTGCAAGTAGTCTGCATGGGCCAGAAGCTTGCTGCGTTCCAGCTGTGGCCAGGCCTAGTCTTTAGCTCGTTTAGTTAAGCTCTTGACTCGGCATGATCCCAGCTCGTGGGATGGCGTGCACAATTGTAGGATCGTGGCGAGGGTAAAAAATAAAAGATGCAGAGTTTACACGTCTCAAAAACCTCTTATCCCTGTGACTGCGTTCATCCACTCTGTCTTTGTCCAGCTTGGTTCACGTGCAGTACTGCAGTTCATCTAAGAAAGAAAGAGAGACAGAGAGAGAGGGAGAGCAGATCACCCACAAAAACCATCAATGGTACCATAGCCTTAAGGTTAGGACTTTTGGGCGTGTGGTGGCGATGATCAGAGGTGTTTGGGGGCGACGATGGGGGATACATCTCCTAAGAAGTGTGGTGGAAAAGGATGCGGCGAAAAGTACACGCCACCACCGGCCAGGAAGACCGGTGCAAGCAATGCAGACGTCGGCGTCCTGGTGCTAGCTGCCGCATCGAGGGCCACTAACGTGCCAGTGCAATATCAATGCTGACAGAAATGAACTACTCATTGTGGGCCTTGAAGATGAAGGCACTCTCCATCTGGTCGGCGACCAAGGAGTTCAACCAGCTGGCAAATGAGGGAGTGTTCGCCGCGCTCTCTCAATCTGTCCCAGATCACGTTGATGATGTAGGTTGTAACTACGGCACCGCGGAGGAGGCATGGAAGCCGATCCGGTGTGTGCTCATCAGCGAGGAGTGAAAAGGCGTGTGCACCCCAGCTCAAGAGGCAGTTTGATCACCTCGACATGGCGGATGGGGAGACGATCCCGAAGTTCGCTAGAAAGCTTACCATGCTAGTGAGAAAGATCCGTTCCATTGGCATGACTCCCGCGGACAAGGCCATGGTGCAGCGACTGTTCAGCATCGTTCCAAACTGGTTCACCAACATCGTCAACACGATCAAAATAAACCACAACAAAGGGGGATAAGAAGGGCCAAAGGACCTGATTCATCAAGTACATAAAGGTGCTTGGTGCATTCTGAATGTCCAAATGGCATGGTCGCCCATTCAAGCAACCCTTTGTCTTGAAGGTTGCTTTCCATTCATCCCCAGGTCTAATATGAATTTGATGATATCAGCTCCTTAAATCTAGCTTTGTGAACACTCTAGCCCCACTAAGTTGATTCAACATATCATCCAGGCGGGTAATAGGGAATATGTACCTTACGATGATCTTGTTGATGGCTCTACTATCCACACACATGCGCCAAGATCCATTTTTCTTTGCTGTGAGCAGGGCTAGTACAGCACACACCGGCTAATACTTTCTCGAATGTGCCTCCTATGGCAATTCCTCAACTTTCTCCTTCAATATATCATGCTCTTTTGGGCACATTCGGTAGTGTGGAGGATCGGGAAGACTTGCTTCCATAATTAAATCAATTCTATGTTGAATTCCTCTCATCAATGGTAGGCCTTGTGGCTCTCCAAGTATGTTCTGAAATTCTGCTAATAAGCAATGTACCGTTGTTGGAACTTCGACAACCGGTTGCTCCTCTCCTTTCACAATAAGTGCAGCACACAAATATGCCTCCTTCAAGTCTTCCATAAACTCATTAGAGGTGTAGGAGATATTTAACATACTTTTCCTTTCCTCCTTAGAGGTCTTACTATGAGTATTGTTTGGTAAAATAATTATCTTTCTCTTGTTCCAAATGAAAGAGTAATTCCTTCCCTTAACGTATCCACATCAAATTGCCAAGGTCTTCCAAAAAGAACATGGCTGGCACCCATATCAACCACATCAGATAACACATTCGAGCGATAATACTTGCCCGAAGGAAATGGCAGGTTGCATTGTTTGGTGATCCTCATATTCACTCCTTTCTTGATCCACCCAATAGTGTAGGGATTGGCATGATGATGAGTTTCAAGCTTTAAATGGTCACCAAATTCTAGGAGATAAGATTCTCGCTATTGCAACTATCAATCACTAATTTGCATACCTTGCCATTTACCGTGCATTTGCTATCAAACATTTTCTTTCGTTGTGTGTTATCAAGTTGTGGTATGGAACATAGCAGATGTTGAATCACACATACCACCTCTTCACCTTCTTGTCCCTCTCTTCAGATTTGTATTCTTCCTTATCGTCTTCACCATCATGGATAGTTGTGTTAAACAAATTTCCTCAGTGGCCAATTGTTCGATGTCTCCCTTCACCACATTTATAACATTTGGGCCTTCTTTGCCTTACCCTTGCTTCTAGTTTGCTTCGGGATAGGTCGTCTTGTGATGCGGAGCATCCTTTGGTCATCGCCATGGACACCACACCGACTCATCAAGCACCAAGTGGACCAATGACAAGAGCACGTGCACGTGCCATCGAAAGCGAGGTGAACTCACTCCTCTTCGAGCTCGACATGAAAATATGGATGGGACTTGGTTGCTACCTAACCATGGAACATTGTGTATCATTAGATATGAGAACGACCCCCACCATAGAGCTAAGGAGCCTCGTCAAGTCCAAGAAGAAGGACGAGAAGATTGCACGGAAGATGGAGGCCAGCAGCAAGAAAAAGGCGCACCCAGGCGACCCCGTGCGCACGGCCTATCCAGAGAGTTTCTGGATACCTCCAGGACCCCGTGCGCACGGGCCCTCCACTGTAGCAGCTGGGCACCCCGTGCGCACGGGCATGTACCATGCCCACGGGTCCACTTAGCCCGTGCGCACGGACTCTCCAGCGAGCTGGCCGTGGATTGCCTCTTTTGCCCCTCCACTTGTCCCTCACCTCCAGCCACCTATATATTTCGTACCTAGGCCATTTGTTAGGGATAGCAAAGTATATGAATATGATCTAGAGAGAGCGTCGCTCATCTACCACTACTCTTGGAGATCAAGACTGTTAGGAAAATATGCAACTAGTATTCCCATGAGGCCATAGGCCGATATATATACATGTACAGGTGTGGAACATATGCAGGAAACCCCTTATACAACGGGATAAATACAAAGGGGTACATGACTTATATTATAACTCTAACACCCCCCCCCCCCTCAAACTCATGGTGGATGAACAACACTGAGTTTGGAGAGATAAAAGCCATGTTGTGCTCTAGTCTGGGCCTTCGTCAGGAAATCTGCCAACTGTAACTCGGAAGGCACATACTGAAGAGCAATAACCTGATCCTGCACAGCAGCGCGCACATAGAAAGCATCAACACCAATATGCTTGGTGAGCTCATGCTTCACAGGATCGCGCGCAATGCTAATAGCACCTGTACTGTCAGATAAGAGCAGAGTCGGTGTAGTGACAGAAACACCAAAATCCTGAAGTAACCACCGTAACCAAGTCACCTCTGTCGTCAAAAGAGCCATGGCTCGCAACCCAGCCTCAGCACTCGAACGGGAAACTGCAATCTGTTTCTTCGTCTTCCAGGCAATGAGAGAACCACCAAGAAAAACACAGTAAGCAGAAAGTGAACGGCGATCAGAAGGATCACTAGCCCACGTAGCATCCGAATAGGCCTGAAGCTGTAAAGAACTGGAGCTAGGAAAGAATAGACGGTGAGAGATCGTGCCCCGAAGATATCGGAGAACACGAAGGAGATGACTATAGTGAACCGATGTGGGAGCAGAGACAAACTGACTCAGAATATGAACCGGATAAGAGATGTCCGGACGAGTGACAGCTAGATAGACAAGACTGCCAACAAGATGACGATAACGCGTCGGGTCAGGGAGAGGATCACCATTAGTAGCACGGAGGTGAACATTGAGCTCCATAGGAGTCTCAACAACGCGCTCGTCAGTAAGAGCAGCACGAGCAAGAAGATCCTGGATATACTTTTCCTGGGATATAAAAAAGCCATCAGAGGTAGAAGAGACTTCAATCCCAAGAAAGTAGCGAAGAGGTCCAAGATCAGACATAAGAAACTGCTCATTAAGACGGGCCTTTACAAAGGCAATATACTCGGGGTCATCCCCAGTGATGACCATGTCATCAACATAGAGAAGAAGAAGAGTCCGACCACGAGGAGAAAGGTGAATAAACAAGGCTGGATCATGAGCACTTGCTGAAAAACCAGCAGTAGTGACCACAGAGGCAAAACGCTCAAACCAGGCGCGAGGGGCTTGCTTAAGGCCATAGAGAGAGCGACGAAGACGACATACCATGCCATCAGGAACAGAATACCCAGGGGGTGGCTGCATGTACACCTCACGCAGCTCACCATTAAGAAAGGCATTCTTAACATCAAGCTGAGATATAGACCAGTGGCGTGCAGAGGCAACGGCAAGAAGTGTACGAATAGTGGTCATATGGGCCACAGGAGCAAAAGTCTCGTCATAATCACGACCATGCTCCTGCTGAAAACCACGAGCCACGAGACGAGCTTTGTGACGCTCAAGAGAACCATCGGAGCGAGTCTTAACCTTGTAGACCCACTTACAAGTGATGGGACGGACTCCGGGAGGAAGAGAAACAAGATCCCAGGTACCAGTGCGTTCAAGAGCAGCAATCTCCTCTGCCATCGCAAACTGCCATTCAGGATGAACAACAGCCTGACGGTAAGAAGTCGGCTCAAGAACAGCAGCACCAGCGGTGGGAAAACCAAAGCGATCAACAGGCGGACGAGGACGAGAACGCAAGCCATAAGTAGGCTGAGAGGAAGAGGACGACTCATCCAAGGAAGCATCCACAGGTCGTGAACGACGAGTGTAATGCTGAGGAAAAGATGGAACAATAGAAGGAGGAATCGCCAAGGTAGAATCAGGGGGTGGCGACGAAGAAGTCACCGGAGAGGAAGGTGTAGAATCCGGTGACATGCGAGGTGAGGAGACCGGGGAAGATGGTGGCTGCAAATCGACGAGGGGTGGAGAAGCAGAGGGAGTGGAACAAATAGGCACAGGCGCGACGGGGGTGATAGGTGAGTCAGGAAAAGTGAGGAAAGAGATATCCTCCACGAAAAAAATCGATGAAGATGGGCGTGGGTAGAAAGGACGAGACTCATCAAAAGTCACGTCTCGAGAGATACGCATCCGACGACCAACAGGATCCCAACAACGATAGCCCTTATGTTCATCACTGTAGCCTAAGAAGACACACTCAACAGACTGAGCGGTCAGTTTGGCGCGTTCGCGAGGGGCAAGAAGAACATAGCAAACACAACCAAACAAGCGAAGCATCGAATAATCGGGAGAACGGTCAAAAAGACGCTCAAAAGGAACACCACCCTGCAAAGCAGCGGACGGCTGAAGGTTGATGAGATAGGCGGAAGTGGAGATAGCCTCGGCCCAAAAATGAGGCGGAAGAGGCGGCGATCATCATCGCACGAGCCGTCTCAAGAAGGTGATGATGCTTGCGCTCAGACACGCCATTCTGAGCATGAGCACCAGGACAAGAGAACTGGGCAAGAGTACCCTGCTCAGCAAGGACACCACGCAACATCTTAGAGATATACTCGCCAGCGGAGTCAGCACAAAAAACACGAATGGGTGAAGAGAACTGAGTATGAACCATGGCAGCAAAACGCTTATAAATAGACAACACCTCACTACGAGAAGTCATGAAATAAAGCCATGTGTAACGAGAAAAATCATCGATGAAAATAATATAGTATTTATGACCACCTTTCGAAGCGAAAGGAGCCGGACCCCATACATCAGAATGGACTAAATCAAAAGGACGCGTAGACACTGACTCACTATGTGAATATGGTAACTGAATCTGCTTGCCAAGACGACAACCCTGACACTCTAAAGAGACATCTCCTGAGACAAACCCCGGAAGACCTCGACGAACTAAAGACGATAACCGAGAACCACACAGATGACCAAGTCGATGATGCCACTGCTTGAAAGAACCAGTAACAGAGGCGACAGCAGCGGAGGGACTGGCGATGGTGGTGGCAGCAGAAGGAACATGAAGCCAGTCCAACTCCCAAAGACCCTGAGAATCACGGCGGCGAGGGCCAGCCCCAACCAGAGTGTGCGTGCGACGATCCTGGACAGAACAAGAGTCAACATCAAGGATGACACGACAACCAGAATCAGTAAGTTGACCGGCAGAAAACAGATTCATGGTAAGTCGAGGAACATGAGCAACATCAGGAACAGAATAAGGAGTGGAAAGATGGCCTCTACTAGCAACAGAAAGTGGAGTACCATCAGCAGTGAAGACATGAACAGGAGAATCTAGCGATCGAAGAGAGGACAAAGCGGAAGAATGAGAAGACATATGAAAAGAAGCTCCAGAGTCCAAAACCCATGGGGATGTACCTGACTGTGTAGAGGGCGGGTGCTCAGTGCGGGAAGCATCAGTCACAGAACCAGCAGTACCCGTCGAGGAAGAACCTGAAGCCGCGAGCAGACGCTTAAGTCTCAGAATATCCTGCTCAGTCAAAGCAATGGCTGAAGCTGTCGAGGGAGATGACGAAGTCCCCGAGGAGGATGATCGCGCCTTGCGCAGGTGTTTCCGCTTTGTGTAGCACTGGGACTCAATATGACCATCATTGTTGCAGTAGTCACAATGTGGACGGGGGCGACCTGAGCCTCCAGAAGGAGTGGGCAAGAGCGGCGGAGCACTCGAGCGAGAATGTGGCGGTGCAGCAGGTGGAGTGGAAGAAGCCCGAGTAGCGAGCACAGAGGGAACCTCCAGCAAACCAGCACCACGTAAGCGAGTCTCCTCAGCACGAATCTCTGAAAGCGCCTCCATGAGAGAAATACGGCCACGAGCAAACAACTGAGCACGCCGGGGCTCAAACTCCTTACGGAGCCGAGACAGGAACTCGTAGACACGATGAAACTCCAAGTTGGCCTGGACAGCCTGGCAGCAGGGGCCGATCGGGAGGAGAGGGACAGCAGCCCAGCCGATCGGGAGGAGAGGAGCCTAGCGATCCACACGGCGGGAGGGCGATCCACACGGCCCAGTCGATCGGCCAGAGGAGCCTGGCGGCGGCCAATCGGGAGGAGAGGCAGCGGCACACGGCCCAGTCGATCGGGAGGAGAGGAGCTGGCGATCCACACGGCGGCCGCAGCGCTCGATCGGGAAGAAGCGGCCCAGTCGATCGGGAGCAGAGGCAGCGGCGACGGGGACACAGCGCTCGATCGGGAAGAGAGGCAGCGGCGACGGGGAAACAGAGCGGCGGCCACAGAGGACAATGGCGTCGTGGGGCGGATCAATTAGCACGAGTTGCAGCGTGCAAAAAATTGACCTAGCTCTAATACCATGTTAGGAAAATATGCAACTAGTATTCCCATGAGGCCATAGGCCGATATATATACATGTACAGGTGTGGAACATATGCAGGAAACCCCTTATACAACGGGATAAATACAAAGGGGTACATGACTTATAACTCTAACAAAGACCTCTTAGGAGAAGATCCCCAAATGGATATCAAGACCTCCTCTTGGAGAAGACTATCATCAAGACCTCATCTCCTTTGGATTTGAGAAGAACCTTACCTTTGTGCTATTTTCCCTTGATTGTTCATGTTATACTTGTGGATCTCATGTATGCTATTCTAGTGGATGTGTGATTTGGGTTTTGTTCGAGTGATTTCTCTTGTGTTCCTCTTGATTCTTCCCCTTTTTCCCCTCCAAATGTGAAAAGATCATAAACTAGGGTTCCACCCTACATCATCTTGGATCAGAGCAAGGTTGATTCACATCTTAGTACCTACCCCCACTTTTCTAGCCTAATTTTGTTGATTTTTGTCCCAATTCTTAAATCCCCACAAACATAGCCCTACCAAAAAATTTGCAATTTGTTAGATCTTGTGAGATTTTGTTGATTTGGTCCACGAATTTGTGGTTTGGCAAGTGGATCAGACCCTCCCCTCCATCCTCAACCTCTTCCACCATCGAATTTTCTCCGAAATTTTTCTTTTACCACGGATTTGGGTGTGTTCTTGTGCTAGCGGAACATCCCGTGCGCACAGGCCCCTGACAACCCCGTGCCCATGGGACCCCGTGCACACGGGCCTCACTTATCCTCAACCTCGTGCCCATGCAATTTTCGTTTCCTAAGGTGTTTTGGCTAATTAGGGACGGTTCAACATCAACATCACCGCCATTCATCATCGCCACGGACTCGACATGACAACAACCTCTTCACCTTCATACCAACCGTAAGCAAGGACGGTAACCTCGACGACATCTTTGTACATTCCTTGCTGTTGCATTGATAGCCCCGAGCCATTTTGTGTTCCTTTCCTGTCGAGACTAGCGAGTTGAGAATTGCCTGGCCACGCTCTTTTGTGCACCTTAGTGATACGCTTACGCCGCATAGCTACTTTTAGCATGCAATCATCTTGCTACCATCATTGTGTCGTAAGTGTCTCCTGTGCATATCGCACCTTAGTGATACGCTTACGCCGCATAGCTACTTTTAGCGTGCAATCATCTTGCTACCATCATTGTGTCGTAAGTGTCTCCCGTGCATATCTTACATACTTGTCTCATATATTGGCTCGAGCATCAAGCATTTTGGCATAGTATATACAAAAAAATGGAAAAGGCTTTTAAGCAAAAGAAGAGAAACAAAGAGCTTGTAAGCAGCAGCATTGAGCCATTTTGCATAATTACATCATATTGGATCATATACACATAGCATATTTGGGATTGAAGACGGCATGTTACTCTAATAGTTTGGTGCACAGCATATCTAGCCCATTGAGCGGTCGAGTTATCATCTCTAGTATCCGTGCAACACGAGCATTTTTGGTGATATCGCATTTTGTGCTCATTCCTTGATTGCGCGGATCGCACTTATCTTTCGTGTGTGTGTTCCAAGTGTCATCCTCGGTTTTAATCTATTTGTTTTACTTGCAATTTGTGAATCTCTTCAACATTATCAATATCTTGACTAACACTTGCTTGAATTTTGTGCCACTCATCCTAACCAAACTCCTCAACAAGCCTTTACTTTTGTAGGTGTGAGAAACAAACCCGGTACCAATTCTACTATTATAGCACTACATTGAGTTATACTCAATACACCCTCAATATATTGTTCCCTCATTTCCTACTCACCTCTACTTGACCATGATGGATAGGCCAAGTACATCGAACCCACTATTCGAGGAGCAAGATGACACGAATGACTACGTCACCAAAGGTCATCTCTTCGGCGTTCAACGAGCACTACATCAAGAAAGTGAAGCTTTGGGCGAACGCATCGAGCAACTCGCCACCGACTTACGCCACTCAAAAGCAAGGATCCGGGACTACCTTGACGCCAAGCTATCCACTCAAATGGAAGAATTTCGTGCCTTAATGGCCAACCGCACTTCTTCCACATCTTCTTCATCAAGACGGCGCCACTCGAGTCACCACTCTTCGGACACCTCTTCTGATGCAAGTCCTCCACAACATCGTTCTCATCAAGGTCAAAACAAAACATCGTTCTCATCATCGGGACGAGCATCAAGCTTCATAAAATCCATTCCATGGCAAGGGGTTGCAAGACCGTCTTCGAGAGCGCGGACGACATCGTCACCAAGAACAAGATGCCATGGACCAAGGGCAAGCTCGACAACGCCGACGCCAAGGCGACCAAGACGGCGACGCACTACGGCAAGAACAACACCGTGAGGAACAAGCGCTTGAAGCACAACGTGCTCTCCGAGAAGCCACTTGCGCCGTCAATGAGCGCAACCGAGTATGTGAACAAGAAGAGCTCTGTCAAGAGCAACAAGATTTAGCCGCTCGTCTTGCGGAGCGCCAAGAAAGGAGGAACCAAGCAAGAATCCCTCACCCTCAACGTCAAGCCAATCATAAGGAACAAGAGGTTGAAGACCCACCTCCAAGACATGAGCGACATCATCATCGCCACTATGATGAAGAACAACGCTACGACAAGCTCAAATTCACCATGCCAAAGTTCTCCGGAAGCACCGATCCTGAAAAATACCTCTCATGGGCAATGAAGGTCGACAAGATATTCCGGCTACACAATTATGAAGAGGAGAAGAAAATCACCATGGCCTCCCTTGAGTTTCAAGACTATGTCCTCATTTGGTGGGAGCAAGCGATTGAGCGACAAAGGGAGAAAGGCGATCCACCCATCACGACTTGGAACCAAATGAAGGATATCATGAGAGCTCGTTGCAACTCCTCAAGCAAGGCACAAAGTCGGTGGAAGAATACTACCAAGAGATGGGAGATTGCCATGATACGAGCCAACGTCAAGGAAGATGACGAGCAAACTATGGCACGCTTCTTGAATGGCCTCAACCACCCAATCAAGAAGATTGCCTATTTCCAACCTTACTCCAATCTCCTTGAACTAGTGTACCGAGCGACCAAGGCGGAGCGATAAGTGCAAGATGACTTCAAGTACAAGTACTCTTCCAAGACCTACGGCTCCTATTCCCAAGCTTCCACAACTACGGCGCCTACAACTACTACTCGAGCTTCACCCCACACCAGTGACAAATCAAGTTCTAAGCAAGCTACGACATCTTTGAGTCGTCCTCTTTCAAGAACCTACAAGCCAAGAGCTTCCTCGTCAACTACTCCAACGGATGCTACCGCCAAGGCAAGTTCAATTCAATGTTTCACTTGCAAGGGCCGTGGCCACAAGATATTCGAGTGCCCCACACGGTGCACAATGATTGCCAATGATGACGGCACCTATGACTCCATGAGCGAAGAGGACATGGAAGCACTAGAGCACGTGGCCATGCATCGCCAAGTGAATGAAGATGAAGATGCGCAAATCTTTTGCGACAACGATCCGAGCCCCGCTCTTGTTGCTCCAAGATCTTGACACTTCAACAACAATAAGATGAAGACAAATGTTGCCCTATCTTCCACACCAATGCGGGCATCCAAGGACGTTCCGTCAAGGTGATCATCGACGGCGCAAATTGCCACAATTTGGCAAGTGAAGAATTATGCTCCAAGCTACAATTGGTCAAGAAGCACCCTCGCCCCTACAAGGTCCAATGGCTAAGTGACTCTTGTACCATTCAAGTGGAGCACACCGTTCAAGTATCCTTCAAGATCGGCGCATACGAAGACACCTTGGAGTGTGATGTGGTTCCTATGTCTGTGTGTCATCTCCTAGGACGACCTTAGCAATTCGAACACGGTGTCATCCACAACGGGCGAACCAATCACTATAGCTTCAAGATGAAGGGCAAGGAGTACGTGATTCGACACATGTCGCCAAGTCAAGTGATCGCCGACAAGCAAGCATCGAGGCTTCGTGGAGAGACTAGTGAGAGAGTGAACCACCAAAAAGAGAGTGAGCGCCACAAGCCAAAATTGAGTGACTCCACGAAGAGCGACAAGAAAAACTTAGTTCTACTAGCCACTAAAAGAGATTCGAGGGATGTGAGTGAGAGCCACTGGAGAGGAGGAGGTGCGTGTGGATTGGGGGTTGTTTCTCTCTCTATCTCCCCTCTCTTACCTGTTGGCGCCAATAGCATCTATGTTTCCTGCCAAGACTCTGTTTCCCGCCTAAAACTGCTCCCATGCCTGCCTGGCAAGCTCAAGGCGTCCAATATAGACTAGGGCGCCAACCTGGACGTCTATGCTGACGCTTCAGACGCCTTAAAGCTTAAGGCGGACACCTTACGTAGGTACCTAAGGAAAGGTGGACGCCTTGGGCTTGCAAGGCGCCCTGACGCCTAAGCGTCACCTAGGAAACGCCTTACGGACGCCTTAAAAACAATGCACGTTGTTGTGGTAGTCTTGCTTGAAGACTACCTCCCTTTATTTCCTGTTGAACATCTTCGTCCACCATCTATGAATTTTCATCATTGGCAACAGGGGGGCACTCTTTCTTTTCATCTCAACTAGTTGATCGAATCTTGAATTACGATCTTTACGCAGCGTTTCAATTTGTTGTTCTGCAGCATCCATACTCTCCTCCAATTGCTCTATCACTTGCTACAGCTCTCTCAAAGAGGACACCAAGAACTACTACGGATCAACAGGGGTCTGGTACCACCTGAAACAAAACAAGGTTGTGGAGGAGAAACTCCACCTTGCTGCTACAAAGTGTACATCGCATGTGTTGAAGGAAAACGTGATGTGCTAGATATAGCTAGGCGGAAACAGGCCAATGTGGCAGCAGCAGTTCAATCAAAACTCCTAGAGCACAAGATCTAATCCAAGATCTTAGATAAGAACACCAAGTTCTAGATAGTGGGGTACACAGTCTGGTTACAAACTAGAGGTGAGAACCTTTATTTATAGGGCTTTGGGAAGCCTTCACATATCAACTTCTACTGATAGCTAAAACACTCTAGAAAACATTAGTTAAGATTCAACATTCTAGATATTATCTAGAAATGGGAGGGGGAGTGAGGATAGTGGAATTAGGTCACGGGAGTATATAGCTACTAGATGGGCTTTTGGGCCGCAAGGAAGTGCATAGGTCGTGGCATTCCTTGCAATACAGGGAAGTGCATAGTACGTGCTAAACTGCTGCTAAACTACTTGATTGCCCTGTTCCTTCTATGTCTAAGGAGTAACCTTGCCTCGCCTTACCGCCTCGACTTACACACTTCAAAGGTAAGGTGGGGCTTGGGCTCCTTGCCTCGGCTTACGGCCTTAAGAACAATGGAAGAAACATAGGAAGTTCGTCATTTCAAAGGTGAAGTGTTTTAACTATGATGAGCATGGACATTTCACCTCTAACTATCCAAGCAGAAACGGTAGTGAGCAACCTGACACAGAAGCAAACCGATTAAGATGCAGATGCAGCGCCGCTCATGACCAAGGTATGTGAGGTAGC
This sequence comes from Triticum aestivum, assembly GCF_018294505.1. NCBI lineage: Eukaryota > Viridiplantae > Streptophyta > Magnoliopsida > Poales > Poaceae > Triticum > Triticum aestivum. The sequence continues at coordinate 327,806,400 of NC_057814.1, read as the reverse complement.
TGAGAATACTTAAGTCACGGGTGACAAGGTGATGCAGCACGAAGAAAAAGTCACACCCAAACTAACAGGGTCACCAAACAAGTCCTTGTATCTTGATACTGGAACAAGCAACCACATGAGAACAGCGGAAAAGGAAAGCAAAAGAAACATAGGAAGTTCAATATTTCGAAGGTCTGAGATGAGCATGGACATTTTGCCTCCGACTGTGCAGAGCCAAAGCAGGAGCGTGCAAACCTGACACAGAAGCAAACCGATGAAGATGTTGCGCTGCTCATGACCGAGGTGTGTGAGTCACAGGTGACAAGGTGATGCTGCACAAAGAAAAAGTCAACACCCAAACTGATGAAGATGTTGCGCTGCTCATGACTGAGGTGTGTGAGCTGGTTGAGAACACTGAAGTCACAGGTGACCAGGTGATACCGCACAAAGAAAAAGTCACACCCAAAATGACAGGGTCACGAAACAAGTCCTGGTATCTTGATACTGGAGCAAGCAACCACATGACAAGCTGTGTGGAGAAGTACGTCAAGCTGGACCGAAAGATTAAAAGTTCAGTTTGATTCGAGATGGATTAGTTGTGGGCATCGAGGGATGTGGTCCAGCTCTCTTTCTTGCACACAATGGTGAACACCAACTGTTAACTGAACTTTAGCTGAAAAGCAATATAAACAGTCTCGGGCAGTTGGATGAGTTTGGTTGCGAGTACGCTGTTTGATCAAGGGCTGATGATTATGTTGGGTAAGGAGTGCAAGGTCCTTGCAGAAGTCAGGAGATCACCCAAGAGGCTCTATATTCTGAATATTGAGCAATCTGACCCAGTATGTTTGCTGTCGGAAACTTCAGAGGTTAGCGGATACATGGACAAACCTGCAACAGATCACTCGGCGGCCGTGAAGCATATCCTGCGTTGATGCGGCATACCCTAGCGCAAACATGCATAGTACACAGGTCATGATGAATACACCAATCATTGACAAGGGGTTGCAGGCATCTGCGGCAGTCGTTAACAAAGGGGTGCAAACAGAGGATATATTTTATGAATAAAGACAATGTGTTTTTAGGGTAAAATACCCGTATCGAGTTTTGAGGGGAAGCTGTCTAAAAATCTCATCAACTGGTATCAGAATACTGGGTTTATTACGGTGCAAATTTCCCCAATAATTTGTTGGTACAGATTCTAAAATTGCAATGAGAACGGAGTATTACTTTGAAGGTGAGATGTCACGAAGTGAGAAGGATCCGGCAACTGCACTTTCTTGGTTTCAGATCTACACAAGGGTGCAAGTGGGAAGAATTACTTGTGCTACAATGATGGATCGTTCTTCAAAAATAAATTTGGCGAGTCAAACCATGGTGGATGCGTTGAAGTTATCAGTGATAGAACATCCTGACCCATATAAGCTCTCTTTTTGTTTTTGGGGGTCCATATAAGCTCTCGTGGCAGGGCCAATTCCTAACTATCAAATATCAAGTGGAGGTGCGCTTCAAATTATGTGGATTTACCGACTTGGTTGTTCGTGATGTGTTTCCTCACCAATATGTACGTATGTTCTATGATTTTGGGTCAACCATGGACAAAAAAGAGGGAGCTACGCAGCGACAAATCTTGCAGTTTTTCTTGGAGGAAAATTCAGTTTCTTCATAAGGGGCAGTGGGTTTCTTTTGAATCCTACACTTCCGAAAAATATTTGGTAGATCGCAAGAGGCGAGACCATGCACACGCTACAATTGATGCAAAGAAAAACAAAGCTGAGATATTACCAGAAAAGAAAGGGGCTGAGAGTGATCTTGTTGTAGTTAAAAATATTTCTTCACATGAGGAGCTCAACAAGTCAGGGGCAATGGTGATTAATAGAGATGAGAATAGCAAAAATAGTACATGCTATGGGCAAGGTTCAGGAAGCACATGCGGCCATTAAAATAAAGGAGGGAGAGGCAATACGACTCACTGAGCTGAACATACAAATCAAGAGGGTACAGTATGGTAATAATAAGGTGGACAAAGGACAGCGAGTTTGTTTCAGACTCGGTGCGATATCAAGGGAATTTCCTGCAAATTGATTATCGATGGAGGTAGCTGCACAAATGGCATTAGCAGGGCGTTGGTTGCAAAGCTTGGTTTGTCCACGTGGCGATACGACGAACCACATCATTTGGAGCGGTTGAACAGTTGTGGACAGCTCAAAATTACACATAAGGTGCGTGTGTCATTTTCAGTTGGACCATATATTGATGAGGTGGAGTGCGACGTTTTGCCACTGGAAGTTTGTGATTTATTGCTTGGACAACCATGGCAGTACGACCGCAATGCAACACATGCCAGAAGGATGAATACATATACTTTTGTCCACGATGGGAAGCAAAGGACACAAAGCCAATCGAAGAGAAATTGATTTGCTCAGATATGGTGCTGACAGTATGCAAGGAAAAAGCTTTGAAGGACAACTTGAAAACACGGACGTTTTCTTTTCAAGAAAGGGAGGATGATGCGGCAATACCCTAGCGCAAACATTCATAGTACACAGGTCATGATGAATACACCGGTCATTGACAAGGGGTTGTAGGCATCTGCGGCAGTCGTTGACAAAGGGGTGCAAACGGAGGATATATTTTATGAATAAACACGATGTGTTTTTAGGGTAAATACCCGTATCGAGTTTTGGGGGAAGCTGTCTAAAATCCCTAAGTTTTGGAGGAAGCTTTAGAAAACCTCCGTGTTGCGATTTCTCTGCGAGGAAATTGTTTTGCGTGTGAGTTCCTTCGTCGAGATTGGTTCTCTCGTGCTGGATCGCAAGCTTCAAACCCTCTACTCGTGTACATCGTGTGCGCAGGCGAGAGGTTGCTGCTACTGAAGGTGGTGTGTCGTTAAAGGTCAGGCCGCAACAGATCAGATCTTGCCACAAGGTTCGGTCCTCATCATGCGTGAAGGGAACACTAAAGCTGGGCTGTTTCTATGGGAGAAGTGAAGAAACTGCTCGGTTGTAGTGACAGCAGCTTGGGGGTGACGTAGATGACAGGAAGAGTACAAATGGAGTCATCCTCTACCTTGGTACAAGTCCGGTAAGCTGGTTATCTCCGAACAAAGGGAAAACAGAAAAGACGCAGAGATTGCGCGTTGCAAAACTCTCCTCTCTGTGACTGTTTGTCCTATCTGTCTTCGTCATGCCATACAAAGTAAGATTCGATAAGTAATTCATCTCAATTAAAAATTCACACTGACAGCATCACAACTGCTATATTCGGTATCCAGTATTGTTATCACTTGCATTGCAATTAATACCATCATACTAAATTTGCAGAAGCTGGTCACTAGATAGTCTTCTAAGCATAACAGAGCATATCTAGCATTTGCTTATAAGCTATAATATTTAATAAATAAGTATATGTCTAGCAAAGTACTGAGAGAAAAGTGTACCTTTGCCATCACGATTACGATGACAGCTACCATAAGAATCAATTTTTACATCTAAGCTTTCAAGCATCTCAAGGGCTTGCAAACGAAAGTTGCGTGCACCGCAGTTGGAAATAAAGGCTGCAGCTAGGGCTTCTTCAGTCTTTGGAGGCACAGGTGCCATGATATCATATTCAGCCCATGAAAAGTAGCCAACCGGCACATCTGAGGAAAGGCTGGTTGTCATCACAATTTGGTACCCTCTTCTGTGATAGAAAGGATTAGAATCACCCAATATATTAGAATAATAATTATCAGAACGAACAAAGCCTACAAGGACCACAGACAATGGATGGTTCAACAGCTGGACATACATGAAAATAATATGGTAATGAGTGAGTATAATATAAGACAAAAGCAGTGTTCATTTTTAGATTGAGAAAAATTCACTCTATGTCCTATAACTTGCGCCGGCGGTCACTTTAGTCCCTGTGGTTCAAAATACCCGAAATACTATCCCTAAACTTGCTCTAGGGGTTCACATACGATCCATTATACGATTTCATCTACGTACATGCTGATCTGGCCCCAGTCATCCCGTGCCACGTGTGCGCTGACTGCCATGTCCTCTTGTCCGCCTGAATACGAAGGATAGCAAGGGTTTTTTTGCAAAAACGCAGTGATTAAAAGAACCTCCCACGACCCCGCTCCCCCGGTGCGCATCTGGTCGGAACAAAGTAGAGTAGGGCGTCATCGGCGATCGAACAGCCGCACCGACGTGCCGCCACTACCCCGGTGGGCGGCGGTCTCGCCGGAGGCCAGACGGTCGAGCCCCAGGTCGCCCACCAGCGGCTCCATGTCGGCGCCGAGCCACCGCACGCCCACGGGCCCGACATGCGCGCGTGGCTGCGCTATCCCCTATAGCGGCGCGGGGAGCGACATTGGCGAGGGTCTGGGTCAGGCTCGGCAGCGGCACAGCGTCCTTGCCCCTGCCTGCGGCCACGAGCAGGAAAGTGGAGTTGGGGCTGCCGCTGCTGAAGAGGAGGCACCAGAAGCCACCGCGCTGGTCCAAGAAGGCATTGGACGACGCGTTGCCGTGGCCGGGAAGCGTGGCGCCATCCTGGCACCGCAGGAGGCTCAGGTCGCTCTGGCGCGACGGCAGGTCGAGGCCGCCGTGGTAGGCATTCAAGCTCACGGTCAGCGCCGGCGGTGCCAGAGTGGAGCTCCTTGAAGCTGCTCGCGCCCAAGAAGGTGGCGAGGAGTGCGTCGTCGCTCTGGCAGCTCGGCACGGTCACAGGAGGCTGCGTGCTCTAGCCGAAGGCGTCCATATGTACTATGTGTGCCGCCACTGCCTCCGGCTGGCAAGCAAGACCCGATCCCAACTTGCTAGTTCTGCTGCGAATGTGCCCTTGCTGCTAGTTACTACCAAGCTAGTGGTAGATGCTGCTAGTGCACCACTACAAGCAAATAGTTAATTGAAGTGAGCTTGATTGCTTGATTGCACAAATAGAAATACATCCAATTAATCGATGAGAAAAAAATTAAACTGGTATGCATATTAGGGTTGAATTCCAACCAGCACGGCTAGATTACTGGGGACTTGACCACGGACACGGCCGGAGGTGTTCTTGGCGAGGATTGACGCCAGGCGTCCTTGCCCCTGCTAGTGCAGCACTTGCTAGTTCAATTGAAGTTGACGACCGCGGCGACAGCCAGCACGGTGCAGGTGTCGGCGTGTATGCTGAAGGGCGCGAGCTGATGAAGATTGAAGGCCCTGGCCATGATCACGAGTAGGAGAGCTTGTGCTGGCGTTCTTGGTGCCGCCGCAGACGGACCTGCTGCTCTTCGGGTTCTAACGCCTTCGACGGCGATGGCCACATCGAGCTGGTCTGCTCGCCCAACAACCCGACGATGCCATCCGCGAGGCCTTCCTGAGCTCCGAGTCCGGCAAGGCGATCCCCGACCTTGTGTACTACTGACCTCAGTACACGCCCATCACCGGCACTGCCGCCCACGATATCATGCTCTTCACCATGTCCAAGATCATCGGCCACGCCGGCGCCAGGCTCGAGTGGGCACTGGTCAAGGACCGCGACATGGCTAAGAAGATGGTGTACTTGGACCGGAGCGCTGGTGGGCCCTGCGCGCCGTCGTGGCCGCCACCGTCTATTGCAGCTTCACCAAGCAAACCGTGGCAGCTTCCCCGGTACGGTAAATCGATGCCAGATGCCCAACGCCCCAACCCAAGCACACAAATTCCGCCATTACTGCAACTTGCTTTGAATTCTCACTGGACTTGCAATCGGAAGCAGCGTTCGCGTGGCTGCGCTGCGAGTTCAAATTCCTCGTTATCTAAGAGAATGCTCATGGACCTGACGCTTGACGAGACGGCGGCGCCGCGCCCATGCCGCGGGCGCCGATCTCGCAGAGCCTGTCGACGGCAGCGAGGTGCTCCAGGCCGACGACCCCTCCTTGAACTGCTCAGCGCAGCGCCGCTGCAGCTGGTCAACGTACAAACCGCAGGTGTCGAAGTGACCGTGCATGGCGGAGGCTATGAGGTTGCGGTAGTCGTTGCGGCAGTTGTCGGTGAGCTCGTCGAGCAGAGCAAGTAGGCGGTGGCTGGGAAGATGGAGCAAGGAGGGTGCGGTGTGGTGTTTGTTTAATTTGTGGGCATTTTGCAAAAAAGACCTTGGTTCCCAGCATATTTCGGCGGGTAAGACGATGTGGCAGTCAACACACGCGTGGCTAGAGTTGACTGGGACCAGATCAGCGCATACATAGAGAAAATCGTATAATGGACCGTATGTGAACCCCTAGAGCAAGTTTAGGGATGGTATTTCGGGTATTTTGAACCACAGAGACTAAAGTGACCACCGACGCAAGTTATAGGACCTACAATGAATTTTTCTCAAGTGACCACCGACACAAGTTATAGGACCTACAATGAATTTTTCTCTTTTAGATTTCCTTTGAAGTGATAACTGATCCAATAGCCAAATAGTTACCACCATACTTTCTTATGCTATTTTGAAAGTTTAAACAACGATGGAACCTACAAACAAATTAGCGCAGTAAATAATGCACTTAATATGTATATCATAAGGAGCTAGGAGCCAGGGAAGGAGTGACGGATTATGTTGTATATGGAAGCATATGACAATCATGAGTTTCTGGTTCATCAACACTATTATTTACTCTGAGCAGAGCACAGTACATAATTTTTGACATGTCATTTCCAGCAGGCAAACAAAATAACTGGAAACATCTTACCCACCCTCGAGCCGCATTAATATTGTTCTCGGAATAATATTGAGACGATTCCATTGATCTGAGGATACTCTCTACGGAAGGATCTGGAGCGATTCCGAAAGTAGCATCAGGTGTCTTACTAGCTGGAAACCCGAATTCACATCCTACAGAACATCTATTCCAATCCTGAGAGGGGGGAAATGCATGAGCATATAGGTGGAAACAGCAAATAAAGCAAAAGAAAGAAGGGAGAGGAACATTAATGCCATAGATATGATGCATCAAATATGGTCATGTGGACAATGGTACAAACAATAAAACGCCCAAAGCATTGTAATGAACAAAGTACGCCCAAAGCATTCTAAAGGGGAACATTTAATATACTAGCACTTTGTACTAAGAAAGTGTTCCTTGATTAACACACTAGTGCACTACCCCCGCTTGTTTATATGATTGCATCAGCATGGCACCATGTGCGTTCGAATCTATTAGCAACATGTAAACAATCCTGATTCCCAGGAGCTTCTTCAATACTATGATAAATGATGCCAATGACAATTACCAAGTCGTGTTACACAATTTCCAAATTTTGCAGTACAACTACAAATTAGGCATGCAAGTGAACTGGGTCAGGCTAATTAATGGGACTACCAGAGTATTAGTTGCTTCATAACAAATCAAGAACCATGTGCATAAAGTGAACGACCAGTTAAGTGAGATGGATCGGAGGTCAGCAAAATCGCATCCCTAAATATTACGTGCATGTAGCGAACTAGTGATACGGACATGACATGACCCACTCAGAATTCCGCAAGCTGCATTTTTCCCCATTATCCTGTATGTTAGCAACCAAACTACTAATTCACTTGATTGACATGAATTTGGTTCCAACTCTGGAATTACAGAGGAGGATTTGAGAGGAAGGTGGAGATCAGAGAAAGAAGATGAGCAGTGCCTATCCTAAGCCAACGCCATGCCTCGGCCGAAGCCGCCCAATCCGTCCAAGCCAGGTTGTGTGTAGCTGCATCCCAATATTTGTAAACGTTGTCCTTCCTTCGTGGCTTTGGGCTGGGCCGGGTAATTGTTCAAAGCCGGCAAGACCCAGGTGGCTCACAATTACCCCTCCATAAAATTCGGCTTGCCTTCAAGCAAAAATCTCATGGTATTTGTAATTCCTTGTACGAGGTCAATTTAGTCGTCGTGGTCGACGGGGACTAGGTCGAAAAATGCATTGAGGTAGCAGTCATGGTTGGCACGGACTTGGTCGAAGGAGAGCGCGTGGTCAAACCGTCGAAGGAGTGGTCACAGCAGAACGTCAGCGCCACAAACATCTGCCCTCCTCGCACCCACCGAGCAAATTCCATGAATTTTGGCTTGATCCCAAACCGATGTCGAGTAAGACCACCAGGGTTCGAGGGCAAGTGCAGCACATAGATAGAACGAACATCCGAGCATTTGATCCCAATCACCAAGTAGCAGGTCACAGTGAAGCACTCCAAGGTAAGGTGCGGGTGCATACCCCGTAAGAAATAAAGTATTGCCAATGTTGCAGTTTACCATGCAATCTCCCACGGACGATCTGAATAATCGTACCCATGGAAGGAAGTTTTTCCAGCAGGACAAAACTGAGACCAACCCTCCAGTAGTGGATGTAACTATGGAATCCTCCATTGCATTAATTCAGGATCCCATCGATTATGATCACTGGTGAGGCAGTAACTCTGGGGTATCGCATAATTCCACGGGATCATTCCTTCGGAACAGAATTCCATAATCTGAAGCATATAACTTTCCTGCCCATCATCAGGTCCTGAAGGAAAATTTACCATCATTCCAGACCGTGGGGAAGGTAGATTTGGACATACAATTGGACCACAAACCGCCCAATATTTGAGGCCCACGCAATTAGCCGCGCTGGTGACTTGAGGTCCCTTACAGTGCAGATACTGTACCAACACAGAGTTTGCTACAGCATTGAGTGACATAGAAGACCATGTGAACTGAGCAGACCATGATTTGAATGCTATGGCTCTTATTCAGCTGCTTGGAGGTTCTGGTGCTTTCTTGTGACTAAAGGTGCGGGTAGCAGGCCTTATCTCCATTATTTGTGAGCTATCAGAATCTGACTCTGTGCATAGCTAGCTATTTGACAGTTCAGCAGATCAGGTGTCTTAACATTATCAGAAAAAGGTGACATGTAAACTTTTTTGTTCCCTAAAGATGGTCCATTGGTGGTTCGAGCTTTAAGTTGGTCAAGCAGGCTGTCTTGTTCTAAAGGAAGATGTTCCGGTTTTTCTCACAAGCAGGTCATCTGGTTGTGATGGAGAAATCATAACAGGGGTGACTTCAGGTCCCTCTGTAGCAGATCCACCATGGTTTGCAGCTGCTTGTGAGACCCGGAGTGAGGCAATATAACCATTCGAGGGTCTAGATCTTCCATCAGTTTCTTGAGACAAGTTCCTCTCATTTGTGGAGGCAGTAGTAGTATCTCTGCTTTTTGCTACAGAACATGCCCTTGGACTTGGTGTGCCAATTGAGACATTAGGAAGTAAACAGAATTCCAAGAATAGCAGATGCCAAACCACCAGAATTCCATGTCATATGCAAGCAACCCTTCGCAGTAATTTCCTGCCCGAGAATGCATAACAAGAGTTCAAGTTGGAAAGTGCCCATCCTGAAAAACCAAGCAATCTCCCACTGGAGCAGCCCACGGTCATATAGCAAAGTACAGTTGTCTGTTACCACCATTCCGAAGCTTGAATAGGCACTACATTTGTTGCAATAGCCATGAAAAACAGTCGGTTGCAGGATTGTTGAAGAATGGAAGTCCCACGGCTCCAAACACTCTAACTGCATTACCCAGGCAATTGCCAGTTGGAATTGTTCAGAAACAATTATGAGAACACCTTCAGATGAACCAGAGCAGAATAGAAAGATTGTATGGAAAGTTGCAGCCCATAGCAGTATGGTCACTGAGCTTCCTATCCAATGGAGCGGCAATAGGCAAACTCTGCTCGCAGAATTGCAATTTCAGTGACGACACATTCAGAGAAAAATGGGTTCGCCACACAGGTTTGTCATCCCATTGCAGTAAAGGGCGGATCAATGAATGCAGCAGTAGTTTAGGGCAATTCACAGGGAAAAAACTGGCGAGTATGAAATGGAAGGAACTCACGAACTGTGATGGCATGCTGCACTGAGGAGATGTCCATCTTCTGAACAGATTTACCCTTCTCCTCAGAGTTGTCCTGTTGCTCGGTCATGGCCATATCAATGATATCCAGTGCAGGAGAGAATGTGAGCACCAATGAGAGAGTGACGAGGTTTTGACCCATCGTCGAAGACATACGCTGCAAGGTTGAGGTCATCTATTTCCACCACAGTGGCACATGCGCCTGTGTTGCAAGGATGCTCCAAAGTGGACACGAGCTCGAGCAAGGCCGGCGAGTCCGTATCCATCATGGCTGCCAACAAATCAGTGGAACTCCTATTGACCTCGACATTGAACCGGGCGATCCACGCATCCCGCTGCAACAGATGATCTAGCCTGATATAGACTTGGGCAAAGCCTTGCTGATGTCATGGCCAGGGGCGAGGAATGACCGGTTCACGAGAGACGACGATTCCACACGCACCAGATCGTTCGAGGCACGATCGCCACGAGCAGAGGCGGCTCGGCGACTTGGATGGCGATGTTGATGGAGATCAAACCCGAGGTCGAACAACGGACAATCTAGCCTGATATAGACTTGGGCAAAGCCTTGCCGATGTCATGGCCAAGGGCGAGGAATGACCGGTTCACGGGATGCGACGATTCCACACACACCAGATCGTTCGAGGCACGATCACCACGAGCAGAGGCGGATCGGCGATGCAGCTCGGCGACTTGGATGGCGATGTTGATGGGGATCAAACCCAAGGTTGAACAAGTGGTGTGCGCTATGGTGCAGAACCCACTAGTTGCAGGGACAAGATCCACGAGAGCCTCCTCGACATCGCTCCTTGCAGGTGTAGCCGCAGTCGAGTTCGATGTTGACGAAGCCGACGCGAAGGAAGCGAGCAAGACGTCCAAAGCAAAGGTATGGGTTGGGTTGGTGATGAAGATGTTGTGTCAAACACTCACTGTGAGAGCGTCGTTGATGAGACCGACGACACCTTTGCTGAGTCCCGCTTGGGGTCGAGGAAGCCGGCGAGGGCAGGGGCAAGGGCGACATACTCATCTCACTTCTGGTCGGAATCACACGGGTTTGCCACGAGGAAGGCATGTAGCGCCTTCATCCTCGGGCACTCTTCAATCATGGCTCGCATCAAAGTCATAGTGGTGGTGGAAGAAGAAATTTGGTGGGGATTTTGTGGAAAATTGGGAGGAAGGGGGGTCGAACAGCTCTGATGGCAAATGTTAGCAACCAACTACTAATTCAACAGTGCCTATCCTAAGCCAGCGCCATGCCTTGGCCAAAGTCGCCCGATCCATCCAAGCCGAGTTGTGTGTAGCTGCCTCCCAATATTTGTAGGCCTTGTCGTTCCGCTGTGGCTTCGGACTAGTCCGAGAGAGAAAGGTGGGCCACATAGTAATAACACAATATACAAGTATGACTAACTCGTGCAGGACGGACTTTTGTTTTTCTCTTGCTGTGCTTGCCTGCACTCGTGCAGGACGGCTGTTACAAAACCTTTCTTCCATCCTTAATGAAATGACGCGCAATTCTCTTGCACGTTCTGTAAAAAAAAGTATGACTAACTACTATATGAGTGGGCTATTAGGTTGACTCTAGGTGACGTGGCAACTTCAAATAGCCGGTTATTGACTATACTATTAACCATGCTCCAAAGAGCTTCTTCTGATAGTTTTCGAAGTTCCAACTATTACAAGACACTGCATTAAATTCACAATTACGAACTTACAGTTCAAATAGCAAGTCCAAACTGGCATTGTGTTTCACCAAGTATGGCACTAGGTCTATGTTCCACCCTCAGGAGCTCTACAAGCTTCTGTCAAAATATCTAGTCCCTCCCTTCTGGTTATTAGGATCCACACATATTTCTAGATCAGCAATTTGACCAATGGAATACAAGTTATATCTCATAAAAAATATACCATAAGAAACTAGTACTTGCGAATAATAATTCAATTGCAATACTTTGTTGTCGCATATGACTCCTATTTGGTTGGTTAAAATGCCGATCTAGGAACTCTAACCTCCCAAAAGTTCATATGACGATTGTCTAGCAAGATTATCTAGATTTTTTTCGGGAGAGATTACTGGAACTTATACACCTGCTAATGTTACCCCCAATGAAGCGTTGAACGAAATAAGCAGCAGATCCGGCAAGTCCGTCAACGTCGATACCAAATTGCAAGGAAGGAACATGCCTTAGCAGCACCGCCGACAAGTACGGGATCCCTTTCAAAATCGCGGTCGTAGGGCACGGCGTCCTCCCTCTCGAGCCGCTCCTCGCACTCGTCGTCGTCGTCCCCGCTACCCGGAGGTGCGTCCGCGCCCCAGGTCGAAGAGAGGCGGTAGAAGGAGGTGGTCCAGCTCTCGACCGCCGCAGCGTTCTTCGACATGTCGAGGCGACCGAGGAACGCGATCTCGCCGACAAAAGCAACACCAACGAGAAGCGGGAGCAGCCACCCACAGCGCCGCCGACGGCTTGCCGCCTGGGACTGCGAGTGGGAGCCCTTCATGGGCGTTAGGGAGCCTCACGGCTCTTTCCGTTGGCTGGCGGCGGCTAGGGTGGACAGGTCAGGAGGAGCAAGAGAGGTATAGAGGCGCGGGGATGAGCCGAAGGCGTAGTCGACGTTATAGCACCTGCAACCCCACTGCGCAAATATGATCCAGCATTTTTTTAAAAAAATTACGAATCAACACGTGGTTGGATGGTTAGAGAAAATGTGGTATTCTCAGCCCACAAGAGTTCAAATCCTGGTGCTCGCATTTATTTCTGGATTTATTTCAGAATTTCCGGCGATGCGCATTTAGTGGGAGGAAACGTTCCCGTCGACGACGAGGTGACCACGGTGACTTTGTAAATTTCAAGATGATATGCCGACACAGCCTTTCAGAGGTGCTCATAGGGGTGGGGTGGGCGTGTGTGCGTTCATTGGGTTAAGTGTATACGCGTGTATATGAGCGCTTGCGTTTGTACTGTGTTCAAAAGAAAAAATAGCATTTTTTTTATATACATCTTCTTTATTCAAGCAAGTTCAACGAAATCGTTACAATGTCATGTGATTGAAGTAGCCACACATAACTTCCAACATCTACAGACAAAGCAAATTTAGCTAAGCTATCAGCCTCAAAGTTTTGAGACCTTGATTTGCTAGCACAAATCTCCTGGATAATAGTTGCATGTCTTCCACCCTATTTTGCCTGGATATCTTTTATTAATGTAGCACAGTCCAAAGAAATCAAGATCCAGGAGATGTCTAGATCCTTGGCCAAAGTCAAAGCTTCACGGCAAGCAAGGACTTCCAACGTTGGCAAGTTGGTAATACCCATAAAAGTGACCCCCCCCCCCCCCCGATAAACCAATATGTCACCACCGCAAGGATTATAAATGTAGATGACGCGCTTGGAAGACATGGGGTGAGAGGTGTTGCGGTTGCAATTTCTTCGGACGTGCCGACTCCCGTGTTGAAGGCTTCGCCCCAGATCATATCATCGAATTTGGCAGTTTGGAATACACTGCCGACTCCCGTGGCGATCTCGCCCTCTCTGTATGGACGCCAGATCGGTTGGAGAACCCTGCGGGCACCGTGGTCTTAACCTTAAACCCAACCTCAGATCCAATCTTCGGATCAGGTCCCGCCTCGGAACCAACCTCAAGTTTGGATTTGTTCTCTTCAACATCAGACGAGGCCCTTTCCCTGTCTAATCCGCGCTCCGAAGTTGTGTCACCCGCTTCGTCGAGCATACTGCAAGTTAGCCATGCCTACTGTAAAGAGATGGGCCCGGTAGACCTCTTGCTTTTAAACGATATGTTGGACCGAATCCAGAAATTTAGGATTTCGGACGACCGGTCTTCAATCAATGACCAGATCGGATGTAAAGCTGATGACAGGAAATTTACATCCCGCCCATCACCCACCTAGTCGCTACAATTGAGGATTTAACCTACGTACTAGACTACGCCTTCGATGAGGCAACCGACATGGATGAAGATGTCGGCGATCTGCCTAGCGCCGCACCATCCAACACGGGCAAACTGGACGGCAACCTCCACCTACGACGTCTACATGGTGGATGTCGGCGTAAGAAAAACTAAGGTATTGCTAACCGGGTGTATTGGGCCTTGACAGTGGGCCCATGAATAATCCTCAACGGGATCATAACCCTTGAAGACCCCGCTCTACCCGGTGGACTATGACATGGGCCATCGAGGAATGGTTACAGATGCAGAGTCGGGATGGCCCCGGGAAGCTCTTCGCAGGAACCACCCGGGAGGCTACGTTTGTGCGTCATCAACCCGTCCGGGGGGTAAGAAACCTGGCTTCGGGAGGTTGCGCAGCGTACCATGCCTCGATCACTGCTGTTACCATCAGCAGAGGGATGGGAGCTGAATGACCAGTCGGTACGCATGGGCTCCAGCAAGGTCTATGTAGGGATGAGATCGCTCACAGCGGCTACAGGGCAGTTCACCTGCTCCCTACGCTGCTACTGGGGCAGTACCTCATCGTTGCAAGCCCTATATGAGGAAGGAAGCAAGTGAGTATTCGCGGTGCAATACAAGCATGCCATGAACGGCCATGTCTCAATGGTACAAGCTAGAGCCAGCCTACCGATGTGCTAGAATTTTGTCTATTTCGGGCCTAGCCCAATAGCAGTTTCAGAAATTCCTAATAAATCCTAGAGGCCCACGCAGCTCATTCGTGCAAGGCAAGAGGTGGAACTAAAGTCTAGTCCCACATTGCTAGTTTAGAGGGAGTTTGACCTCTTTATAAGGGAGGCTCTTTCTCCACATGTATGAGGATGAGAACAAGAGGGACATCCACGCGCGCTCCTCCTTCGCCGCCCACCTCGCCACGCCACGCCTCGTCACGACGCGCCGCGGGTTGCGGGAACGAGCCGATGTCTAAATTTTTGCCACGCACGACGGGTATACGAAAGGTCACGCGGAAGCTGAAGCGTTTTTGCTGTAGTGGAGAATTGAATACGAACAGTGCACCTCTTCGCCTGCTGCCTGTTCGTTTCGTCTCCCTCGTTCTCTTCAGCTCCCGGCGCAGCCTCTCGCCTCCTTCTCTTGCGCCTATAAAAGGGAGGTCGCTCCCTCAGAGAGATGCACCAGAACCTCTTCTTCCTCTCGCCACAAGTTCCTGAGCACTGCGCTGCTGCTACGTTCTTCCTCATCCTGGCTTGCGGCGTGCACCACAGGTCGGGACAGTAGGCCTCCGGAACCGCACCTTTTGAGTCATGTACGGGAGAAGGGTGATAATGTTTTTGGGGAGCGCTCCGCGCGACTACTAACTTCTTCATCACGGACTCCGACGACTACTTCCCCGACGTCGACAACCTCATCAACGACATGGCTGGAGAGGATGTCGACCCCAAGTCCAGTGCTTCTGCTGCTGCTGTCCCGTATGTGTTCTTGCTCTTTCTGTTAGAAGTCCTGCCGCAGTTCTTTGCTCTAGTCTCTGCCCTACATATGTTAGGCTCTACTTAATATATGCAACTTCATCTAGTGTCTGTTCTAGATGTGTTTAGTTCAAGTTCATATATGCAGATGCTATTTACCTTCTCTTTGTCAGATTACATGACTTGCTTTATCTCTGCTATATTAGTCATGCTTTATTTAGTATTTTCGTTAATAAAATCATTAGGTAAGTTGCTCATATTTCCAACAATCCAAAAACCTTATTATAGGCAATTTACCCCAAGTGGTTTTGCTGCTTCCATGAGACCTCCTATGTTTGAGGGTATCCACTATAAGAGGTGGCGCGTGAGAGCAGTCTTATGGTTTCAAACCATGAGTTGCTATGACGCCACTCTTGGCAAACCTGAAGGAGAGCTTGATGCTCAACAGGCACAAGCTTTTCAGAAAATGGATACTCTGTTTAAGGCTGCTCTCTTGAGTGTTCTTGGTGAGAACATAGTTGATGCTTATGCGTCAATTGATAATGGAAACGATATGTGGGATGCACTCGAGGCCAAGTTTGGGGTCTCGGATGCTGGCACTGAGTTGTACATCATGGAGCAATTCTATGATTACAGGATGACTGAAGAGCGCTCCGTGGTTGAGCAAGCTCATGAGATACAGTCATTTGCTAGAGAACTTGAGCACTTCAGTTGTATGCTACCGGACAAGTTTGTTGCCGGAGGTATCATCACTAAGCTTCCTCCTCCGTGGAGGAACTTTGCTACCTTACTGAAACATAAGAGACAGGAGTTTTCCATCCCGGATCTCATTGGCACTCTTGATGTGGAAGAAAAGGCGAGAGCAAAGGACACACGTGCTCGAGGTATTGAGGGAGGATCTAGTGCCAATCTGGTACAGAAGAAGAACTTCCAGCCCCACAAGTTCAAGAACAAGGGCAAGTTTGATGGTAAAGCAAAGTTTGATGGGAAGAACAAGGCTGCGCAACACACGAACTTCAAGAAGAAGAATGACAAGAAGAAAGGTGTTTGTCATGTGTGTGGGGATCCTGATCATTGGGCTCCTAGTTGCCCTAATCGCTATGACAAGCGTCATCCTGGGAAAGGCGGCAAGACTGCTAATGTTGTCATTGGAGACACTGACATGAAGGATGCTGGGTATGGTATATTTCCCACTATTCTTTCAGTATGTCATGCTCCTGATTGGTTGATTGACACGGGTGCTAATGTGCATGTATGCGGTGATATTTCCATGTTTTCCTCTTATCAGACCGCAGGAACTTCAACCATGCTGATGGGCAACGGTTCAAGTGCTTCTGTTCTGGTGTTGGCATGGTCGATCTGAAGTTTACTTCGGGGAAGATCGTGCGACTGAAGAACGTGCATTATGTCCCCTCCGTCAATAAAAATCTTGTTAGCGGATCTCTTCTGTGTAGAGATGGCTACAAGCTTGTCTTTGAGTCGAATAAATTTGTAATATCCAAGTATGGAACTTTTGTTGGTAAAGGCTATGAGTCAGGAGGCCTGTTTCGTTTATCCTTGTCAGACGTTTGCAATAAAGTTGTTAATCATGTTTGCAACAATAGTGAATCAAATGTGTGGCATTCACGTCTTTGTCATGTTAACTTTGGTTGCATGTCGCGACTAGCGAAGTTGAACTTAATCCCTAGTTTCACCACTGTCAAGTTTGTGTGCAAGCTAAGCAACCTCGTAAGTCTCATACGACTGCGGAAACGAGAAATCTTGCACCCCTAGAGCTCATACATTCAGATCTATGTGAAATGAATGGTGTTTTGACAAAAGGTGGAAAGAAATATTTCATGACGTTAATTGATGACTCCACTAGACACTGCCGTGTGTATCTTCTAAAATCTAAGGATGAGGCTTTGAACTTTTTCAAGATCTATAAAGCTGAAGTGGAAAACCAACTTGATCGGAAAAGCAAGAGGCTTAGGTCCGACCATGGTGGAGAGTATTTTTCCAATGAATTTGATGCTTTTTGTGCGGAACATGGTATAATCCATGAGAGGACGCCTCCCTATTCACCTCAGTCAAATGGGGTGGCCGAAAGAAAGAACCGTACTCTAACTGATTTGGTTAACGCCATGTTAGACACATCGGGTCTCTCCAAGGCATGGTGGGGGGAGGCGATATTGACTGCATGTCATGTCCTAAACCGAGTTCCTACAAAGAATTAAGAGATAACTCCATTCTAGGAATGGGAGAAGAAAAGATTATAACTCTCTTATCTACGAACCTGGGGTTGTTTGGCGAAAGTCAATGTGCCAATTCCAAAGAAGTGCAAGCTTGGACCAAAGACCGTGGATTGTGTTTTCCTGGGATATGCTTTTCATAGCATTGGTTATAGATTCTTGGTTTCTAAATCTGAGGTACCTGACATGCATGTCGGTACGATCATGGAGTCGAATGATGCGACTTTCTTTGAAGATATCTTTCCCACGAAAGATATGGCTACCTCATCTAATCAGGAGATGCCTAGTTCATCGAATTAGTTACAATTACCGAACCTGCCATTTCGATGGAACACTTTGGAAGTCCTGTGGAGGAGAACAATGAAGTTCCCACTAGGAGCAAGAGACAGAGGACTGCAAAGTCCTTTGGTGATGATTTTCTTGTGTATCTCATAGATGACACTCCCAGTTCTATTTCAGAGGCCTATGCATCTGAAGATGCTGACTACTGGAAGGAAGCGGTTCGTAGCGACATGGATTCCATCTTGGCGAATGAAACTTGGGAGATAACTGATCGTCCTTATGGGTGCAAACCTATAGGATGCAAATGGGTATTCAAGAAGAAGCTTAGGCCTGATGGTTCTATTGAAAAGTACAAGGCTCGGCTCGTGGCTAAGGGTTATACCCAAAAGGAAGGAGAAGACTTCTTTGATACTTACTCACTTGTGGCTCGACTGACCACTATTCGAGTTCTACTTTCACTAGCTGGCTCACATGGTCTTCTCGTTCATCAAATGGATGTTAAGACCGCTTTCCTAAATGGAGAGTTGGACGAGGAAATTTATATGGAACAACCAGATGGGTTTGTACTAGATGGTCAGGAAGGAAAAGTGCGCAAGTTGCTGAAGTCTTTGTATGAACTCAAGCAAGCACCTAAACAGTGGCATGAGAAGTTTGAAAGAACTTTAACAGCTGCAGGCTTTGTTGTAAACAAAGCTGACAAATGTGTGTACTATCGCCATGGTGGGGGCGAGGGAGTTATCCTTTGCTTGTATGTTGATGACATACTGATTTTTGGAACAAATCTGAATGTTATTAAGGAGGCCAAGTATTTCCTATCTCGTTGTTTTGAGATGAAGGATTTAGGAGTGGCTGATGTCATTCTGAACATCAAGTTGTTGAGAGACGATGATGGTGGGATTACATTGCTTCAATCTCACTATGTGGAAAAGATCTTGAGTCGCTTTTGTTGGGAATCGTAGCATAATTTAAAATTTTCCTACGCTCACCAAGATGCATCTATGGAGTCTACTAGCAACGAGGGGAAAGGAGTGGATCTACATACCCTTGTAGATCGCGAGCGGAAGCGTTCCAATGAACGTGGATGACGGAGTCGTACTCGCCGTGATCCAAATCACCGATGACCGAGTGCCGAACGGACGGCACCTCCGCGTTCAACACACGTACGGTGCAGCGACGTCTCCTCCTTTCTTGATCCAGCAAGGGGGGAGGAGAGGTTGATGGAGATCCAACAGCACGACGGCGTGGTGGTGGATGTAGCGGCTCTCCGGCAGGGCTTCGCCGAGCTTCTGCGCGCGAGAGAGAGGTGTTGCAGGGGAGGAGGGAGGCGCCAAAGGCTGTTGTGTGCTGCCCTCCCTCCCCCCCTTTATATAGGCCCCCAAGGGGGGGTGCGCAGCCCTTGGAGATGGGATCTCCAAGGGGGGGGCGGCGGCCAAGGGGGAAGGGGTTGCCTTGCCCCCCAAGGCAAGGGGAAACCCCCCCTAGGGTTCCCAACCCTAGGCGCATGGGGGGGAGGCCCAAAGTGGGCGCCCCAGCCCATTAGGGGCTGGTTCCCCTCCACTTTCAGCCCACGGGGCCCTCCGGGACAGGTGGCCCCACCCGGTGGACCCCCGGGACCCTTCCGGTGGTCCCGGTACAATACCGATAACCCCCGAAACTTTCCCGGTGGCCAAAACTGGACTTCCTATATATAATTCTTCACCTCCGGACCATTCCGGAACCTCTCGTGACGTCCGGGATCTCATCCGGGACTCCGAACAACTTTCGGGTTTCCGCATACATATATCTCTACAACCCTAGCGTCACCGGACCTTAAGTGTGTAGACCCTACGGGTTCGGGAGACATGCAGACATGACCGAGACGCCTCTCCGGTCAATAACCAACAGCGGGATCTGGATACCCATGTTGGCTCCCACATGTTCCACGATGATATCATCGGGTGAACCACGGTGTCGAGGATTCAATCAATCCGTATGCAATTCCCTTTGTCAATCGGTATGTTACTTGCCCGAGATTCGATCGTCGGTATCCCAATACCTTGTTCAATCTCGTTACCGGCAAGTCTCTTTACTCGTACCGCAATGCATGATCCCGTGACTAACGCCTTAGTCACATTGAGCTCATTATGATGATGCATTACCGAGTGGGCCCAGAGATACCTCTCCGTTTACACGGAGTGACAAATCCCAGTCTCGATCCGTGCCAACCCAACAGACACTTTCGGAGATACCCGTAATGCACCTTTATAGTCACCCAGTTACGTTGTGACGTTTGGCACACCCAAAGCACTCCTACGGTATCCGGGAGTTGCACGATCTCATGGTCTAAGGAAAAGATACTTGACATTGGAAAAGCTCTAGCAAACGAAACTACACGATCTTTTATGCTATGCTTAAGTTGGGTCTTGTCCATCACATCATTCTCCTAATGATGTGATCCCGTTATCAATGACATCCTATGTCCATAGTCAGGAAACCATGACTATCTGTTGATCAACGAGCTAGTCAACTAGAGGCTTACTAGGGACAGGTTGTGGTCTATGTATTCACACATGTATTACGATTTCCGGACAATACAATTATAGCATGAATAATAGACTATTATCATGAACACAGAAATATAATAATAACCATTTATTATTGCCTCTAGGGCATATTTCCAACAGTCTCCCACTTGCACTAGAGTCAATAATCTAGTTACATTGTGATGAATCGAACACCCATTGCGTCCTGGTGTTGATCATGTTTTGCCCTAGGGAGAGGTTTAGTCAACGGATCTGCTACATTCAGGTCCGTGTGTACTTTACAAATATCTATGTCTCCATTTTGAACACTTTCACGAATGGAGTTGAAGCGACGCTTGATATGCCTGGTCTTCCTGTGAAACCTGGGCTCCTTCGCAAGGGCAATAGCTCCAGTGTTGTCACATAAGAGAGTCATTGGGCCCGACGCATTGGGAATCACCCCTAGGTCGGTAATGAACTCCTTCATCCAGACTGCTTCCTGTGCTGCCTCCGAGGCTGCCATGTATTCCGCTTCACATGTAGATCCCGCCACGACGCTTTGCTTGCAACTGCACCAGCTTACTGCTCCTCTATTCAAAATATACACGTATCCGGTCTGTGACTTCGAGTCATCCGGATCTGTGTCGAAGCTAGCGTCGACGTAACCCTTTACGACGAGCTCTTCGTCACCTCCATAAACGAGAAACATATCCTTAGTCCTCTTCAGGTACTTCAGGATATTCTTGACCGCTGTCCAGTGTTCCTTGCCGGGATTACTTTGGTACCTTCCTACCAAACTTACGGCAAGGTTTACATCAGGTCTGGTACACAGCATGGCATACATAATAGACCCTATGGCCGAGGCATAGGGGATGACACTCATCTCTTCTATATCTTCTGCCGTGGTCGGGCATTGAGCCGTGCTCAATTGCACACCTTGCAATACAGGCAAGAACCCCTTCTTGGACTGATCCATACTGAACTTCTTCAATATCTTGTCAAGGTATGTACTCTGTGAAAGACCAATGAGGCGTCTTGATCTATCTCTATAGATCTTGATGCCTAATATATAAGCAGCTTCTCCAAGGTCCTTCATTGAAAAACACTTATTCAAATAGGCCTTTATACTTTCCAAGAATTCTATATCATTTCCCATCAATAATATGTCATCCACATATAATATGAGAAATGCTACAGAGCTCCCACTCACTTTCTTGTAAACACAGGCTTCTCCATAAGTCTGTGTAAACCCAAACGCTTTGATCATCTCATCAAAGCGAATGTTCCAACTCCGAGATGCTTGCACCAGCCCATAGATTGAGCGCTGGAGCTTGCATACTTTGTTAGCATTCTTAGGATCGACAAAACCTTCCGGCTGCATCATATACAACTCTTCCTTAAGGAAGCCGTTAAGGAATGCCGTTTTGACGTCCATCTGCCATATCTCATAATCATAGTATGCGGCAATTGCTAACATGATTCGGACGGACTTCAGCTTCGCTACGGGTGAGAAAGTCTCATCGTAGTCAACCCCTTGAACTTGTCGATAACCCTTAGCGACAAGTCGAGCTTTGTAGATGGTCACATTACCATCTGCGTCCGTCTTCTTCTTAAAGATCCATTTGTTTTCTATGGCTCGCCGCTCATCGGGCAAGTCAGTCAAAGTCCATACTTTGTTTTCATACATGGATTCTATCTCGGATTTCATGGCTTCTAGCCATTTGTCGGAATCCGGGCCCGCCATCGCTTCTTCATAGTTCGAAGGTTCACCGTTGTCTAACAACATGATTTCCAGGACAGGGTTGCCGTACCACTCTGGTGCGGAACGTGTCCTTGTGGACCTACGAAGTTCAGTAACTTGATCTGAAGCTTCATGATCATCATCATTAACTTCCTCCCCAGTCGGTGTAGGCACCACAGGAACATTTTCCCGCGCTGCGCTACTTTCCGGTTCGGAAGGGGTGACTATCACCTCATCAAGTTCCACTTTCCTCCCACTCAATTCTTTCGAGAGAAACTCCTTCTCTAGAAAGGACCCGTTCTTGGCAACGAAGATCTTGCCTTCGGATCTGAGGTAGAAGGTATACCCAATAGTTTCCTTAGGGTATCCTATGAAGACGCATTTTTCCGATTTGGGTTCGAGCTTTTCAGGTTGAAGTTTCTTGACATAAGCATCGCATCCCCAAACTTTTAGAAACGACAGCTTAGGTTTCTTCCCAAACCATAATTCATACGGTGTCGTCTCAACGGATTTAGACGGTGCCCTATTTAAAGTGAATGCGGCAGTCTCTAAAGCATAACCCCAAAATGAGAGCGGTAAATCGGTAAGAGACATCATAGATCGCACCATATCCAATAGAGTGCGATTACGACGTTCGGACACACCATTTCTCTGAGGTGTTCCAGGCGGCGTGAGTTGTGAAACTATTCCACATTTCCTTAAGTGTGTACCAAATTCGTGACTTAAATATTCTCCACCACGATCTGATCGTAAGAATTTTATTTTTCTGTCACGTTGATTCTCGACTTCACTCTGAAATTCCTTGAACTTTTCAAAGGTTTCAGACTTGTGTTTCATTAGGTAGACATACCCATATCTACTTAAATCATCAGTGAGAGTGAGAACATAACGATATCCTCCGCGAGCCTCAACACTCATTGGACCGCACACATCGGTATGTATGATTTCCAATAAGTTGGTTGCTCGCTCCATTGTTCCGGAGAACGGAGTCTTGGTCATCTTACCCATGAGGCATGGTTCGCACGTGTCAAATGATTCGTAATCAAGAGACTCCAAAAGTCCATCTGCATGGAGCTTCTTCATGCGCTTGACACCAATGTGACCAAGGCGGCAGTGCCACAAGTATGTGGGACTATCGTTATCAACTTTACATCTTTTGGTATTCACACTATGAACATGTGTAGCATCACGTTCGAGATTCATCAAGAATAAACCATTGACCAGCGGGGCATGACCATAAAACATATCTCTCAAATAAATAGAACAACCATTATTCTCAGATTTAAATGAGTAGCCATCTCGAATTAAACGAGATCCAGATACAATGTTCATGCTCAAAGCTGGCACTAAATAACAATTATTGAGGTTTATAACTAATCCCGTGGGTAGATGCAGAGGTAGCGTGCCGACGGCGATCACATCGACCTTGGAACCATTCCCGACGCGCATCGTCACCTCGTCTTTTGCCAGTCTCCGTTTATTCCGTAGTTCCTGATTTGAGTTACAAATATGAGCAACCGCACCGGTATCAAATACCCAGGAGCTACTACGAGTACTGGTAAGGTACACATCAATTACTTGTATATCACATATACCTTGGGTGTTGCCGGCCTTCTTCTTGTCCGCTAAATATTTGGGGCAGTTCCGCTTCCAGTGACCACTTCCCTTGCAATAAAAGCACTCAGTCTCGGGCTTGGGTCCATTCTTTGACTTCTTCCCGGTAACTGGCTTACCGGGCGCGGCAACTCCCTTGCCGTCCTTCTTGAAGTTCTTCTTACCCTTGCCCTTCTTGAACTTAGTGGTTTTATTCACCATCAACACTTGATGTTCTTTTCTGATCTCTACCTCAGCTGATTTCAGCATTGAATATACCTCGGGAATGGTCTTTTCCATCCCCTGCATATTGTAGTTCATCACAAAGCTCTTGTAGCTTGGTGGAAGCGACTGGAGGATTCTGTCAATGACCGCGTCATCCGGGAGATTAACTCCCAGCTGAGACAAGCGGTTGTGCAACCCAGACATTCTGAGTATGTGCTCACTAACAGAACTGTTCTCCTCCATTTTACAGCTGAAGAACTTGTCGGAGACATCATATCTCTCGACCCGGGCATGAGCTTGAAAAACCAGTTTCAGCTCCTCGAACATCTCATATGCTCCATGTTTCTCAAAACGCTTTTGGAGACCCGGTTCTAAGCTGTAAAGCATGCCGCACTGAACGAGGGAGTAATCATCAGCACGCTGCTGCCAAGCGTTCATAACGTCTTGGTTCTCAGGGATTGGTGCTTCACCTAGCGGTGCTTCTAAGACATAATCTTTCTTGGCTGCTATGAGGATGATCCTCAGGTTCCGGACCCAGTCCGTATAGTTGCTGCCATCATCTTTCAGCTTGGTTTTCTCTAGGAACGCGTTGAAATTGAGGACAACGTGGGCCATTTGATCTACAATACATAGTGTAAAGATTTTAGACTAAGTTCATGATAATTAAGTTCATATAATCAAATTATTTAATGAACTCCCACTCAGATAGACATCCCTCTAGTTATCTAAGTGAAACATGATCCGAACTCAACTAGGCCGTGTCCGATCATCACGTGAGACGGACTAGTCAAGATCGGTGAACATCTCCATGTTGATCGTATCTTCTATACGACTCATGCTCGACCTTTCGGTCCTCCGTGTTCCGAGGCCATGTCTGTACATGCTAGGCTCGTCAAGTCAACCTAAGTGTATTGCGTGTGTTCCGAGGCCATGTCTGTACATGCTAGGCTCGTCAACACCCGTTGTATGCGAACGTAAGAATCTATCACACCCGATCATCACGTGGTGCTTCGAAACGACGAACCTTCGCAACGGTGCACAGTTAGGGTGAACACTTTCTTGAAATTATTATAAGGGATCATCCTACTTGCTACCGTCGTTCTAAGCAAATAAGATGCAAAAACATGATAAACATCACATGCAATCAAATAGTGACATGATATGGCCAATATCATCATGCTCCTTTGATCTCCATCTTCGGGGCACCATGATCATCTTCGTCACCGGCATGACACCATGATCTCCATCATCATGATCTCCATCATTGTGTCTTCATGAAGTTGTCACGCCAACGATTACTTCTACTTCTATGGCTAACCGTTTAGCAACAAAGTAAGTAAATTACATGGCGTTATTCAATGACACGCAGGTCATGCAAAATAATAAAGACAACTCCTATGGCTCCTGCCGGTTGTCATACTCATCGACATGCAAGTCGTGATTCCTATTACAAGAATATGATCAATCTCATACATCACATATATCATTCATCACATCTTCTGGCCATATCATATCACATATATCACTTGCTGCAAAAACAAGTTAGACGTCCTCTAATTGTTGTTGCAAGTTTTTACGTGGTTTGTAGGTTTCTAGCAAGAACGATTTCTTACCTACGTATGACCACAACGTGATTTGCCAATTTCTATTTACCCTTCATAAGGACCCTTTTCATCGAATCCGTTCCGACTAAAGTAGGAGAGACAGACACCCGCTAGCCACCTTATGCAACTAGTGCATGTCAGTCGGTGGAACCTGTCTCACGTAAGCGTACGTGTAAGGTCGGTCCGGGCCGCTTCATCCTACAATGCCGCCGAAACAAGAAACGACTAGTAGCGGCAAGAAGAATTGGCAACATCAACGCCCACAACTTCTTTGTGTTCTACTCGTGCATAGTAACTACGCATAGGCCTGGCTCATGATGCCACTGTTGGGAATCGTAGCATAATTTAAAATTTTCCTACGCTCACCAAGATGCATCTATGGAGTCTACTAGCAACGAGGGGAAAGGAGTGGATCTACATACCCTTGTAGATCGCGAGCGGAAGCGTTCCAATGAACGTGGATGACGGAGTCGTACTCGCCGTGATCCAAATCACCGATGACCGAGTGCCGAACGGACGGCACCTCCGCGTTCAACACACGTACGGTGCAGCGACGTCTCCTCCTTCTTGATCCAGCAAGGGGGGAGGAGAGGTTGATGGAGATCCAACAGCACGACGGCGTGGTGGTGGATGTAGCGGCTCTCCGGCAGGGCTTCGCCGAGCTTCTGCGCGCGAGAGAGAGGTGTTGCAGGGGAGGAGGGAGGCGCCAAAGGCTGTTGTGTGCTGCCCTCCCTCCCCCCCTTTATATAGGCCCCCAAGGGGGGGTGCGCAGCCCTTGGAGATGGGATCTCCAAGGGGGGGGCGGCGGCCAAGGGGGAAGGGGTTGCCTTGCCCCCCAAGGCAAGGGGAAACCCCCCTAGGGTTCCCAACCCTAGGCGCATGGGGGGGAGGCCCAAAGTGGCGCCCCAGCCCATTAGGGGCTGGTTCCCCTCCACTTTCAGCCCACGGGGCCCTCTGGGACAGGTGGCCCCACCCGGTGGACCCCCGGGACCCTTCCGGTGGTCCCGGTACAATACCGATAACCCCCGAAACTTTCCCGGTGGCTAAAACTGGACTTCCTATATATAATTCTTCACCTCCGGACCATTCCGGAACCTCTCGTGACGTCCGGGATCTCATCCGGGACTCCGAACAACTTTCGGGTTTCCGCATACATATATCTCTACAACCCTAGCGTCACCGGACCTTAAGTGTGTAGACCCTACGGGTTCGGGAGACATGCAGACATGACCGAGACGCCTCTCCGGTCAATAACCAACAGCGGGATCTGGATACCCATGTTGGCTCCCACATGTTCCATGATGATATCATCGGGTGAACCACGGTGTCGAGGATTCAATCAATCCGTATGCAATTCCCTTTGTCAATCGGTATGTTACTTGCCCGAGATTCGATCGTCGGTATCCCAATACCTTGTTCAATCTCGTTACCGGCAAGTCTCTTTACTCGTACCGCAATGCATGATCCCGTGACTAACGCCTTAGTCACATTGAGCTCATTATGATGATGCATTACCGAGTGGGCCCAGAGATACCTCTCCGTTTACACGGAGTGACAAATCCCAGTCTCGATCCGTGCCAACCCAACAGACACTTTCGGAGATACCCGTAATGCACCTTTATAGTCACCCAGTTACGTTGTGACGTTTGGCACACCCAAAGCACTCCTACGGTATCCGGGAGTTGCACGATCTCATGGTCTAAGGAAAAGATACTTGACATTGGAAAAGCTCTAGCAAACGAAACTACACGATCTTTTATGCTATGCTTAAGTTGGGTCTTGTCCATCACATCATTCTCCTAATGATGTGATCCCGTTATCAATGACATCCTATGTCCATAGTCAGGAAACCATGACTATCTGTTGATCAACGAGCTAGTCAACTAGAGGCTTACTAGGGACAGGTTGTGGTCTATGTATTCACACATGTATTACGATTTCCGGACAATACAATTATAGCATGAATAATAGACTATTATCATGAACACAGAAATATAATAATAACCATTTATTATTGCCTCTAGGGCATATTTCCAACAGCTTTGGCTATAGTGACTGCAAGCCCTCTCCAACACCATATGATGCGAGTGTGTTACTTCGAAAGAATCGAAGAATTGCTAGAGATCAATTGAAATATTCTCAGATTATTGGCTCGCTTATGTACTTAGCCAGTGCTACAAGACCTGACATCTCTTTTTTTGTTAGCAAACTGAGTCGGTTTGTCTCAAAACCAGGAGATGTGCATTGGAAAGCTCTAGAGAGAGTTTTGCGTTATCTGAAAGGCACTACGAATTATGGAATTCACTACACCAGGCACCCAAAGGTGCTTGAAGGGTATAGTGACTCAAACTGGATCTCAGATGCTGATGAGATAAAGGCCACGAGCGGTTATGTATTCACTCATGGAGGTGGCGCTGTTTCTTGGAAGTCTTGCAAGCAGACAATCTTTACGAGGTCAACAATGGAAGCAGAACTCACAACACTAATACAGCTACGGTCGAAGCAGATTGGCTTCGCGGGCTCTTGAATGACTTGCCGGTTGTTGAGAAACCTGTACCGGGTATCCTTATGAACTGCGACAAGCAAACTGTGATCACGAAAGTGAGCAGCTCAAAGAATAACATGAAGTCATCAAGACACGTTCAGAGAAGGTTCAAGTCTGTCAGGAAAATGAGAAACTCCGGAGTTATTGCATTGGATTATATCCAAACGTCTAAAAATCTGGCAGATCCTTTTACTAAGGGTCTATCACGTAATGTGATAGATAATGCATCGAGGGAGATGGGTATGAGACCCACAATATGATTTGTTCACAGTGGTAACCTCTTCTTTGTGATCAGAGATCCCGTGAATTAGATGTGGAAGACAAGTTGTTGATCAACTGAGAGGAGAGTATCCTTACTATCAACAATACCACTCCATGAAGATGCAATACTCTCCTAAAACTGCATGGCAGGTTGATGTATATCTTAATGTGTTCTAAGTGGCTCATTTAAGCAGAGATGTTGTCCTGCAGAACATCTTTTGAAGAACACACCTATATGAGTCTGATTGTTAAACGTTGCAATCTATGAGAGTAGGGTTCTCTCTAGTAAACTCATGAAAGGTCTCGGAGTATGACGCATAAGCTCCACCCGCGGGGAAGACCCACGGTAGCCACGTATCGGTCAAGGCTTTATGTGAAGCTAGATTCGCAGAAAACTTGCAGTTCAAGGCCCAGTCCACTGTTCAAGTTGCTTACTAGTGTAGCATAGAGTTCTAGGTGGAAGTTCAACTTAACAGTCTCCATTGCAGTACCGGTATATAAAACAGTGTTTTGGAACCAAAGGCAAATTTTGTGTGCCTCTGGGATCTGGTGGGGGATTGCTGGAATTTTGTCTATTTTGGGCCTAGCCCAATAGCAGTTTCAGAAATTCCTAATAAATCCTAGAGGCCCACGCAGCCCATTCGTGCAAGGCAAGAGGTGGAACTAAATTTTAGTCCCACATTGCTAGTTTAGAGGGAGATGGACCTCTTTATAAGGGAGGCTCTTTCTCCACATGTATGAGGATGAGAACAAGAGGGACATCCACGCGCGCTCCTCCTCCGCCGCCCGCCCCGCCACGCCACGCCACGCCACGCCACGCCTGCCTGTTTGTTTCGTCTCCCTCGTTCTCTTCAGCTCCCGGTGATGAAGCTATGTACCTAGGGTAGGGTCATAGGCCTACCCTAGACACCCTTCCCTAGGACATCACCTTAAAGTCAGAAGTATTCAAAGGATAACAGCATCCACTCGACCAGAAGCATTCCACTCGGAAGATTCGATGTCACTCGACCGTAACAGAAACCACTCGACAGACAGAGGATCCAAAGTCACTCTGCACAGTAGCGGTCGGGCGTTACTCATAGACTTAATGATCATTTATGCCACTTTATTATGGACGTTACCTGTAACGCTCCCTCTTTATGTACATTGAACTCCTTGTAACGTGGGCTGGCTGGGGTCCTGGCGCACTCTATATAAGCCACCCCCTCCACTGGCACAAAGGTTGGCACCCCCTGTAACACACACGCATAATTCAGTCGACCGCCTCCGGGCTCCGAGACGTAGGGCTATTACTTCCTCTGCGAAGGGCATGAACTTGTAAAACTCGTGTGTACAACTTTGCCATAGCTAGGATCTTGCCTCCTAATACCTACCCCCATTCTACTGTCAGTCTTAGATCCACGACAGTTGGTGCCCACCGTGGGGCGGGTGTCTTAGCGACTTTTTGGTGAAGTTGTAATTTTTCCGATTCCCATCATCATGGTTTCCAGCTTTGGATTGGCTGAGGGCCGCGAGATCCGTCTCGGCGCGCTCGTCTTCGTCGCCGACGACTCCGCCTGGCTTCAAGAGGCTCCACTCGACGTCGAGGCGCTCCCCATCCGCGGGGCGACGCACTTTCGCGCGTGCGTCCGCGGCGTCCTTCTCCGGCAGCCGTCGACCCAGTATCGGTCGGCTCCTGTGGTGTCCTCACTCCCCGCTGTTCGCCGGCGCAAGTGTTCCGGTCGGTCGCGGCTCCAGCGGTGGGTGAGACACGCGGTGGCCCGTCAGTCGGCCACCCCACAAGTCGCGGCAATCGAGCCCGACGGGACTCTCTACGGCCTGTTCGACTGGCTCCGTCGAGACTGCATTCGAGTGCAACAGCAGCGATCCCGCGGCAGAAGTCTTGATGGTCAACGGACCACGCAATCCTCCTAGCTTCCCCCGCGACGACGGTGGCGATGGCGGCGGAGATCCGTCACGCGCTCACGAGGAGTACCGCCCCGAGCCCCTTTCTTCGCAGCAGAGGGAAGAGCTTCGCCGCCGCAATATGGATGCACTTCACACTCCTATCATTGGAGAAACCCCCGAGGCCCGGGCCTTGGAGGAGGCGCGCCTGGCCAACTTGGCTGAGCGCACTCGACTGGAAAATCGGCAACATGCACTCGACGAGTGTGCTTGACAGCGGATTCCTGAGTCCAGTCGACGACAGCTTTTTCCGCCCCAAACTCAGGTATACCGAACTCCGATTCAAAATCTCACAGCTGCAGCCCGAATAGCAGAGTCGATTCAGCCTTCCCAGTCGGAAGCTGATAGAGGCGAGGGTGTCCCGATCTTTCGATGAGATGATAACTATCGATTTGGTGGAGACGACTTTGACGATCCGACTACAAACGTGCACGACGTTGCGCCTTATCAATCGCTAAACCAATCTCCTGAGGTTACTGACGATGCCGGAAGCACGATCAGCCT
Source organism: Triticum aestivum (assembly GCF_018294505.1). NCBI lineage: Eukaryota > Viridiplantae > Streptophyta > Magnoliopsida > Poales > Poaceae > Triticum > Triticum aestivum. Next base: position 327,775,753 of record NC_057814.1, on the reverse strand, counting down.
GACCACGAAGGTCTATTCCTGCAAGCAATCGAAGAACGAGCAAGAATATGATAATGCAATCTGAATATTGCGAATATATATGAAGTATTGATAGTGGTGGGAATCCGTAAGCGGTCTTGGTCTGGTCGTTGGACACAAACGAAGTACACGAAGTTGCAATGGCTAACTTTTAACTAAACAAATTCCAAGGAAAAAGCTACTAGATGGATCTACTTATATAGGAGCAAGGGATGGCGGCCAAGGAGGTGGGAGGACGTCCCAAGGCAGCCTAAAACCAACCCTAGGTCGTACAAGGCTCATGGGCCCAAGTGGAGGTGATGCAACACCTTTGGACTTGTAGTTTGATTCGGATTCTGGTGCAACGTCAGATTGTTTCGACCATAACTCAATGCTCCGGGCGAATTTAAAGGTGAATCCAATTGGGTTGGAAAGAGCACGAAATCTAGTTTCCAACAAAAAAAGAATCACCCAATTCGGAGTCCGTATGAAAAAGTTGTTGGCGTTTTGAGTCAGGTATGTCTGTGCAGTCCGAATCTGAATCCAGAACGTGAGAGACTTGGACTCTATCTTCTCTTGGCCCAAAAGTGACGTGAGAGGACTTTTTGAACAGAACCTAAACTTCTCCTTTTGCCTTATCTTCATATGTGGATTGTACAAATGTCCCATACACCTGCAATTAGACAAAACACAAAAGTGTGTGAAGTATTTTTGTTCTGGATAACATAAATAGATTATTAAATAGTTTGCACTAGAAATCACCTGACAAATATGCATGTATGCAATATTTTTGGTCGTATCCAAGGTAGTCATGTCCTCATCAGAAGCTGGCAGAGGTTTGATGCAGATCCGGGCTTTACTCCGGGCAGCAGGAGAGCAGAACATAGCAGTATCTCAGTCGCGGAATAGGATTCATAGCAGATCTGTGATGGCAGACACAGTTCAGTCGGCTCACAGCCCAAGATCGTTCCCGCGGCATGAGAGACGTGGGTACCGGCAAGATCAGTACAAACCGCGAGCAGTATGATCATCGACTCGACCACGATGACCGTCGTCGAGTGCCCATGCCTCCCCCGAGGAGTGGGTCGTATGTGCCTCGGCAGCACGATGACAGACGCCCTCACAATGGCGGGCGAAGAATTCTAGTCGACCCCAGGGAGCTGGGCTTTGATGCGAGATCTATTCTCGTTCAAGGTCTGGTTGACAGGAACAGATCACACAGAGAGGGTCATGACAGAGATCACCCGACTGGCAGCAGAGTGCATGTTTCAGGACCAGAGTGCTTCAGCAGAGCCATCAGGGCTGCAGTGATTCCTCCCAACTTCAGGTTGGCGACTGGAGTCAGCAAGTTCACTAGTGAGTCCAAGCCTGTCACTTGGCTTGAGGATTACCGAGTGGCTATACAGATCGGTGGCGGCAATGATGAAGTGGCCATGAAGCACCTTCCTTTGATGTTGGAAGGCTCGGCCAGAGCATGGTTGACTCAGTTGGCACCTGGCAGCATATACAGTTGGGAAGAACTCGCCCGAGTGTTTGTTAGAACTTTTGAGGGTACTTGCAAACAGCCGGCAGGGTTAACAGAATTGCAGCACTGCGTGCAGAAGCCGAATGAAACCCTGAGGGATTATATCCAGAGATGGATTACGTTGCACCATACAGTGGAGAATGTGTCAGATCACCAAGCGATTTGTGCCTTCAAGGAAGGTGTTAAATATCGAGAGTTGAATCTGAAATTCGGTCGGACAGGGGATATGTCCCTGACTCGGATGATGGAGATTGCCACCAAATACACTAACGGTGAAGAAGAAGACCGACTCCGGAGTGGCAAGCACAAAATAGTCACCCAGGAAACCGGAGGAGGGAATTCCAATCAGAAACAAGAAGCGCAAGGCCGAGCCAGCTACTCCTGGTGAGGCTTTAGTTGTGGCTCAAGGAAAGTTCAAGGGGAAGCCCAAAGGGCCCTGGAACCCTAAGAAAGTGAAAGATCAAGTCAGAAATGATGTGTTGGATTTACCATGCCACATTCATACCAAGAAAGATGAAGAGGGTAATCTCATTTACCCTAAACACACCACTCGACAATGTCGACTCCTGATCCAGCAGTTCCGAGAGAAACAACCCAATGAGAAGGAAAAGGAGTCGGACAAGGGTGAGGATAAGGAAGAAGATGATGATGGTTTTCCCAACGTCAATTCCACTTTGATGATTTTTGCTGATGTTGAGAGCAAAAGTCGACTGAAAGTTATCAATAGAGAAGTGAACATGGTTGCTCCCGCAACACCAAGTTATTTGAAGTGGTCCCAGACTGCCATCACATTCGACCAGTCTGACCATCCAGCACGTATAGCCACCCCTGGGAGGCAAGCGTTGGTGGTTGACCCAGTTGTTGAAGGCACTCGACTGACTAAAGTGCTAATGGATGGTGGTAGTGGCCTGAATATCCTTTACGCTGAAACCTTGAAGGGAATGGGCATTCCGATGTCCAAACTTAGTGAAAGCAATATGAGTTTCCATGGCGTTATACCTGGTAAGAAGGCTGAATCACTCGGCCAAATCGCCCTTTATGTGGTTTTCGGTGATTCCAAGAATTACCGCAAGGAAAAGTTGACATTTGAAGTAGTGGATTTCCAGAGTGCTTATCATGCTATTCTGGGTAGGCCTGCCTATGCACGTTTCATGGCTCGACCATGTTACGTGTACCTGGAATTGAAAATGCCTGGTCCCAGAGGAGTGATCACTATCACTGGCAATCAGCAGAAGGCAGAAGAGTGCTTCCAGAAGGGCTCAAAAATAGCTGATGCACAAATGGCAGGAGTCAAAATGCAAGAATACCGGAAGAATGCAGATCCGAGTGATTTGCTGCGCTCCAAGAAGCCTGCCACTGATTCTGCATTTCAGTCGTCCGGTGAAACCAAGCCGATTCATATTCACCCGACCGATCCTAATGCTGCTCCTACTCATATCTCAACATCACTCGACAGCAAATAGGAAGAAGCGATCATCCAGTTCCTCCGTGAGAACTGGGACATCTTTGCATGGAAACCTTCTGACATGCCGGGTGTACCCAGGGGACTGGCTGAGCATCGTTTGCGAGTCGACCCGAAAGTAAAACAATCAAGGAACATCTTCGACGGTCCGCCATACAGAAGAGAAAAGTAATTGGTGAGGAAGTGGCTCGGCTCCTGGCAGCTGAGTTCATCCGAGAGATTTACCACTCCGAGTGGCTCGCCAATGTTGTCATGGTCCCCAAGAAGGACGATTCACTTCACATGTGCATCGACTTCAAGCATATCAATCGGGCCTGCCCGAAAGATCATTTTCCTCTCCCCCGCATCGACCAGATCGTCGACTCGACCGCGGGGTGTGAGCGTTTGTCTTTTTTAGATGCCTATTCCGGGTACCATCAGATCTGACTGTATGGACCCAATGAGATAAAAACAGCTTTCATCACTCCATTCGGGTGTTTCTGTTATGTCACCATGCCATTCGACCTCAAGAACGCCGAAGCCACATTTATGAGGATGATTCAGAAGTGTTTGCTCACTCAAATCAGTCGGAATGTGGAGGCATATATGGATGACATTGTGGTCAAGTCGCGTAAAGGTTCCGACCTGCTGACTGACCTTGCTGAAACCTTTGCCAACCTGAGAAGATATGATATCAAGCTTAATCCGTCAAAATGCACATTCGGAGTTCCAGGAGGTAAATTACTCGGTTTTCTCATTTTCGAACGGGGGATCGACGCAAACCCGGAGAAAGTTGGTGCCATCCTCCGAATGAAACGACATGTGCGTGTGCATGATGTTCAGAAGCTCACTGGTTGTTTGGCCGCCCTGAGTCGATTCATTTCTCGTCTCGGTGAAAAGGCATTGCCTCTTTACCGACTGATGAAGAAACCTGACAAGTTCGAGTGGACTGACGAAGCTGACGCAGCGTTTGCAGAGCTCAAAGCCCTGCTTTCCACCCAGCCGGTGCTTACTGCCCCAATCAGCAAAGAACCTTTACTGCTTTATATTGCAGCCACTGGACAAGTTGTCAGTACTGTACTCATGGTCGAGCGGGAAGAACAAGGGACAGCCTATAAAGTTCAGCGCCCGGTATACTATGTTTCTGAAGTTCTGACTCCATCCAAGCAAAGATATCCACATTATCAGAAGCTTGTTTATGGGATTTACATGAGCACGAAGAAGGTTGCACACTATTTCTCTGATCACTCCATCACAGTCGTCAGCGACGCACCATTGTCAGAAATTCTGAATAACAGAGATGCAACTGGTCGAGTGGCTAAATGGGCGATTGAACTCCTTCCATTGGATATCAAGTTTGAGGCAAAGAAAGCTATCAAGTCCCAAGCAATAGCAGATTTCCTCGCCGAGTGGGTCGAACAGCAACTGTCGACTCAGATTCACTCGAAGCATTGGACCATGTTCTTTGATGGATCCAAGATGCTGAATGGTTCCGGTGCTGGGGTAGTATTGGTATCCCCCCGAGGTGACAAACTCACCTATGTTCTCCAGATTCATTTTGACTCCTCCAAAAATGAAGCTGAATATGAAGCACTTCTGTACGGGTTGCGTATGGCCATTTCACTCGGCGTCCGTCGCCTTATGGTCTACGGCGACTCGGATTTAGTGGTTAATCAAGTAATGAAGGAGTGGGACGTCAGAAGCCCAGCTATGACTAGCTATTGTAATGCAGTGAGAAAGTTAGAGAAGAAGTTTGAGGGGTTATAGCTCCATCACATACCCCGACTGAAAAATCAAGCAGCTGATGATTTGGCAAAGATAGGTTCCAGAGGGAGGCCATTCCCAACAATGTGTTTTTGGAACATATTCATACACCTTCAGTTCAAGAAGATCCTTTCACTGAAGAGCCCCCACAACCAAAGAGTGCCACTGATCCGACTGAAGTCGAAGTCCCAGCCGTGGTCGACTTGATCATGGAGGTTTTGGTGATCACCCCCGACTGGACAATACCGTACATTCTTAGGAAGGAACTCCCAGAGGATGAAGAAGAGGCTCGACAGATCGTACGTCGATCCAAAGCCTTTACTGTGATAAGAGGACAGCTGTTCAGAGAAAGTGTGACTGGAGTCTGCCAGAAATGCATAACACTAGAAGAAGGTCGAGTGATCCTCAACGACATCCACTCGGGGACCTGTGGTCACCATGCGTCCTCTCGGACCATTGTGGCCAAAGCATTGTAATGCCCCGAGACCGACGCTTCAGAAGCCTTCCAGTTATTTCGTTGTTGTTGTGTGTTTTATTTGCTTGTTGCATTCATCATCGCATCATTCGCATTGCATCGGCACTCTGCTGCCGTCATTGTTTCCAAACTTGCATCCGCTCATAGTTGCCGTGTCCCCCCTTGCCTTTGTTGACCATTCCAGACCAACTGGGTTTTCGCTTCCCTCTTGACATCGTTCGCCTAACTCCTCTTTGCACAGTGCACCGACCCCTCGCCCGTGTCCGAAACTTCCCCGTACCCGAACCGGGCTGTCGTTACCGATGGGTCCGGATCATCTCCAAATATCTATAAAACATTTTTGGTTTCTCTTTAGGTCTCCCTAACCTATTTATTTCGGGTCGTTCGATTATGATCGGAGGGACCCGAACGACCCCTATTCAAATCCACTTGGTATATATAGCGGGCAACCCTAGTTTTTAGGCCTCCTGTCCCATCCATCCATTCCATCCATCGCGTCGCCACCCCCCCTCGTCCTCTCCACATCGGGATCCCCTCCCGATCCATCCAACCATCTACCTCCTCGTCTTGCACAACCAGCCAGCTGCGCCACGCCGAATCGCCCAAGCCCTCTGCTTGTGCTGAGACCACCAGCAGCCGTGCGCCTCCTCCCTCATCCCAGCGGAGCCCCGTCCTCCTCGCGCCTGTCCCGTGCGCCCGGCGCGACGCCGGCAAGAAGCAGCAGCAACCAGGTCATGCCGCCGCTCCCCGTGCCTCCTCTCTTTTCCCCGCTGCTCCTCCCTGACCATGCCTCCCCGTCCTGTTGTTCCTCGCAGGGAACCGTGGCTGCCGCTTGGAGCAGCAGCAGCGCCCGAGCGCTCCTCCACCGGCGATCCGCGAACCGGGCCGCTCCCGCACCCCACCGCCTTCCTCTCCCTTCCTTGTCTTTCTCCCTCACCTCACATCTCTCCCTCTCTGTTTGCTCAAACAGGAGACAGCGACGCTGCCTGGAGCTTCTCCACCGCCGACTCCCTCCGTCTCTGGTTCCGCCCGGCTCCGCTGCCTCGCCACGACGGACCTCGCCAGCAGGTCCCGTCGATGAGCCCCTGCTCCTTTCCTCCCCTCCCGCTTGCCTTTCTCTGAGCTTCTCTGACCCCGCCGCGACGCCCTCTGCAGGTAGACATCGCCGCCTTGGATCCGCGCCAAGCTCCGCCGTCCCCGCGCCCCTACCGTCTCGCCAGATCCGGCAGGTCCTCGTCGCCGCGCCGCGCCCCCCTGCATCGCGCTGCCGCTCCTCTGCTTCACCTGCTTGAGCCGTCGCTGCCCTGCTTCCTGACGAGCAGAGGAGCTCGCTCGCCCGCTCTTTCGCCTGTGCGTGGCCGCCCGGATGGGCCACATCGTCTGCCTCTAGCGCCCCCCTGGGTCGCTTCCTCTCCAGATTCGGCCCAGTGGCCCATGGTGAGCCGCCCCCAGCGCCTGCCCTGTTCGGCCCCTGTTCCAGATTCAGCCCGCCTATGTTTTTTCCGAGCCCTGTGAATTTGTCTAATTATCCAGAGTTGGCAGAATTGTAGAAAACCCTCAAACATCATGCATATAATAACTCTCTAATAGTGCATCATATGTAAAAACATTATATATGAAAAATGCTTAGATTTCTGTCTAGTTTCATGTTATGTTGTTTTCATCCATGTTAAAATGTTTAAACTTGCTGTTTGTTTAATTTTGCATAAATGCCATGTTAAAATGATTTATTTCATAACTAAATAACCGTAGCTCCAAATTTAATAAACTTTATATGTAAATGGGGTAGAAAAATGCCTAGTTTAACTTGGTACACTTTATTTTACTGTTTAACAATAATAAAATATGGTTTATGGCAGAACAGTACCAAATCTAAAATATGGACATGAGGATTTTCCAGATTTGTTATTTGTTATTTCCGGCCTCATTTAAACTTGCTTAAATAGATAGTTTTATTATGCTTCACGTCTTGCCCTGCTTAACCACAGTTAATATTGTTGGGTACTGTCACAGCCCCAGATCAGCCCTTGTTTGACTTTGCTTCTTCCTCATGTCATCATGTTTAATTTTCAAAGAAACTTGAAATGGGGATGTTGAAACCCTAGCACCAAATGCATTCAACTAGGTTCAAATAAACAATATTTTCAATTAACCCAAAATGCCTTTGAAAATGTTCATGATTTTTGATAAAGGTGAAAACCTCTGCCAAAAATGATGCCAATATTACTAGGTCATTTTTGGATTTTTGAATTAACTCATATTGTATTTGAATTGGGGCATTTAAATCCTATAAATATTTTAAATGCTCTAATAATTCTGAAACTAGTTGAGGGCTATTGGAAATATTGTCAAAAGTGCCCACAATTATTTTCAGGATTTTACAGAATGAATTAGTATTTTTACTAATCCAAAACAGAGAAAGAAAATAGAAGACAGAAACTAAAGACAGAAATAAAAGAGAGATACCTGGGCCTTACCTGCAGCCCAAGTGGCTAGGCCAGTCCACCACTGTGGCGGCCCAGCCCAGCTAGCCCCCCCTGTCGTCTTCCTCCCTGGACAGAAGGACGAGCGCGTGCTCGCCGCACGCTGGCCGCGCGCCGGCCACCTCCTGCTTACCTGCTCGCCGCTGGAGGCACCCGAGAGCGCCACGCACTCCCCTCAACCCCTCTCTCCTCGCCCTCACTCGCTACTCTCTCTCCCGACCTCTTCCCCCTCCTCTGCTCCCTCTTCCTCTCTGCCCGAGCGGAGCTCGTCGCCGCCAATCGCCGTACCCATAGCCAGAGCCACCCCCTCGCCTCTCCGACGCATCCCCGAGCTCCGCGACGTCGTCCTCGACCCCCTCACCAAGCCACGCCCCGCAGCGCCGTCCCCGAGCTCATCTTCAATATTCGGCCGCCGGCAACTTCATCGTCGATTCGCCGCCGTCTGTGCTTCCCCGACCTAGCTAGCTTGCTCGTCGGAACCGCGGTGAGCTCTACCACCATTTCCCCCTGACCCCGTGGTCTATCCCTCACCGTAGACGTCGTCCCCATGAGCCCCGAAGCTCGTCGGCGTCGTGCTTCATCGCCGTCATGGCTACCGACGCCGTAGCCTGCGCCTGGGCGCGTCATCGTGCTTGGGTTGCTCCTAGGAGACGATCCCGACCACCAGCTGGTCCTGCCGCGCACCGGAACATCAAACCCGTGCGTGTCTGAACTCCGGCCGCCGCCTTGGAGCTCGCCATCGTCGGCTCCGGCCACCATAGGCCCGGCCGCCACCACCACCCGACGTGCGCCTGCAAGAGCTCTCCAATGAGCCCAAGAACGGCCTCGTCCGTGCCCTGTGGGCGTTTTCCGAGCCGCGCCGCCGTCTCGGGCCTCGCCGACGTCGAGTCGCCGGCGGGTTTGACCTTGTTTGACCTGGTTTGACCCCAGTTTGACTCCCCCTGAGTCACTGACGTGTGGGCCCATGCTCTTAACTAAACTAGATCAGTATTAGTTTAGCGCTAATTAATCTGGATTAGTTAGGTTAGTCACTGACAGGCAGGTCCCACGGGTCAGGTTTGACCCTGGCCAGCCCGTTGACTCGCTGACGCAGTGATGACGTCATGCTGACGCAGTATTGGTTTTCTGGATTTAAAATAATTCAGAAAATTCCAGAAAATAGTATAAACTTCTAAAAATCATATAAAATCAACCGTAGCTCAGAATGAAATAATTTAAATATGAAAAATGATCAGAAAAATGCAATCTATCCATCTGTATCATTTTCATGCATGTCAAACTAAGTTATACCTGCTGTATAGGTGAAAACATGATAATGACATTATAAATGCTAAATATGGAGTTTGCATATGAACCCTTAGTTCATATGGACCTCATTTAAACTGTTGCTAGATGCATTAGTGTAAATCATAACATTCTTGACATGTCATGACCATGCATCATATTGTCGCATTGCATTGATTGTGTCCTTCTCTGTTTGCCGGTAACCGTCCCCTCTCAGTAGCCGATGCTCCGATGACGTGATCGATGACACCGATGAAGAACTATAATATCTTCAGAAGTGCCAGGCAAGCAAAACTCCCTTGTCCATTCCGATACAAACCCACTCTCTCTCGCTCCTGCTCTCTTTTACTGCATTAGGACAACAACGATTCATCTGTTACTTGCTGCGGTAGTTGAACCCCTTATCCTCTGCATGACCTGTCATTGCCACAGTAAATAGATGAAACCCACTAGCATGAGTAGGAGTTGTTTGAGCCCTGGTGTGCCTACTCATTCATGCTTGTTTGTCATGCCTGCTATTGCTTAGAGTTGTGTCAGGTCTGATTCATCGGGGATGAGTTGGAATGGTGATGAACATGTCCTACTGTGTGTGAGCTAAGTGTGTGAACACGTTTTGGTAAAGGTAGCGGTGAGAGGCCATGTAGGAGTACATGGTGGGTTGTCTCATTGCAGCCGTCCTCAGGAACTGAGTTCTGTGTTTGTGATCCATGATACAGTTACTACCACGCATTGGGCCCGAAACCAATGGACCCTCTCGGCTTCTTAATCACCCTTGTCCTCTGTCCAGGAGTTGCAAGTAGTTTCTGGTGTTTGTAGTATGCTGGAGGCCGTGGGCAGCGCTGACCGGAGGGGTGGGCTGTGATGCGGTAGGCACGTGGCCGGGCATGCCGGGCGCCCGTTTGGTGTCTCGGAACCCCGCACACATTGTTCGGGGCCGTATGTGGAAACCTCGGCCGGACTCCCTGCGGATGGAACCTGAATAGGCGATAAACCTGGACTAGAGACTTGAGTGTTTAGGTAGGCTGTGGCCGACACCCTCGCTGGGCTTCCGCTTGAAGGTTGCCGAGTACATGTCGTGTAAACGGCGGTAAGTGGTGAGAGCGTGTGTGTCGAAGTACACCCCTGCAGGGTTAACATCATCTATTCGAATAGCCGTGTCCGCGGAAATGGACTTCTGGGTTGCCTATAACAGTTCATAGACAAGTGAAAGTGGATACTCTAAAATGCACAAGATAAGCGTGAGTGCTATGGATGGCGTTCTCGTAGGGAGACGGGAGCGGATCCATAGTGGAGTATTGATATGGTGATTATGTGGACTCGTGTGCGCCACCTCAAAGAGTTACTTGAAGTCATAGTTTAGGATAGCCACCGAGTCAAAGCTGGCTTGCTGCAGTTAAACTCCACCACCCCCTTTGTTGATACCGATGCATATGTAGATAGTTCTGATGTAAGTCTTGCTGGGTACATTTGTACTCACGTTTGCTTATTTTATGTTTTGCAGAGAGACGTCAGTCTCGCTAGTAGTTCCGTGTGGACTTCGACGTTTAGCTTGATACCTCAGCTATGATCTTGTGCCCTCGGCAGGATCTGGTAGATAGTCAGGCTTCTCAGCCTTTTTCATTTGTAGATGTCTGTACTCAGACATGTTAAGCTTCCGCATGTGTTTGACTTGTATGCTCTGAATGTTGGGTCATGAGACCCATGTTTGTAATATCTGGCTCTTCGGAGCCTAATGAATAAATACTCTGAGTCGTAGAGTCTTGTTGTGATGCCATGTTGTATTTGCACATATCGAGCGTATTGTGTGTATGATTGAAATGCTTGGTATGTGTGGGATCCGACAACCTAGTTGTTTATCCTTGGTAGCCTCTCTTATGGGGAAATGTAGTCTTGTGCTTCCATGAGCCATAGTAGTCCGCTACAGCCCGGTTCACCGGAGTCCTGCTAGCCCAGCACTACTGCTCCGGAACACTTGACTGGCCGGCATGTGATTCACTTCGTTCCCGTGTCTGTCCCTTCGGGGAAATGTCACGCGGTGACATCCGGAGTCCTGCCTAGCCTGCTACAGCCCGGGTTCCCGGAGTCCTGTTAGCCCAGTGCTACAGCCCGGATTCACACGCTGCTGACCGACATGCTCGATGTTGATTCATGTATGCCTGTCCCCGTAAGTTAGTGCCACTCTGGGTTCATGACTAGTCATGTCGGCCCGGGTTCTCTGTCATATGGATGCTAGCGACATTATCATATACGTGAGCCAAAAGGCGCAAACGGTCCCGGGCCATGGTAAGGCGACACCCGTGGGAATACCGTGCGTGAGGCCGCAAAGTGATATGAGGTGTTACAGGATAGATCGGTGTGACTTAGAATCGGGGTCCTGACAGCGCTGGTATCAGAGCCTGACTACCTGTAGGATTACCAAGCCAAACTGGTCGAAGTTGAGTCTAGAAATGCTTTAGTTATATAAGGGAATTGATTGTGGAAGGGAACGTAGGGCTCTTTTTACTCCTTTACCTTATGCCCTTCTGATCTGAGTCACCCTCTTCTCTTCTACGGGGATTAAGAACTAGACTTCTCATCTTTCTATTAGGATCACGTGTTACTAATCCGTAGACTTATAGGATTGTTGGTTTCAAGCCTCAGTTCAGTCTCTACTACTTCCGTATGTTAACTGTTGATCTCGGAACCTTGATTTTGTGCCTCTGAGTGGTTACGCCACCATTTTTGTAGGATGTCTCAAATCCTTTGAGCATTTACAGCCGTTATGCTGTCCGAGTCATCCCAGGTTCCTAAATGGTCTGATGCATTTGCAAATCCTTTCCGTCCGTTCTCGATGTTCCTTTGGGCCAGATTAACCACACTAATCGTCGAGTTGAGGTACTCCGTTACCTCGTCGTGTATGTTGGAGTTATTATTATGACCCTAGGTGTCTTAGAGGACCACTTAGTAATCTAGCAATGCTCGCATCCCCAGTGTGATGATTCTGGCCACTATTCTCGAAAGCATCCCGTGATCCCATTTAGTTTGTAGGCATTCTATTTCTGGGTTACTATGTCGCGCTACCTACCACTTGCTATATCATGCCTCCCATATTGCCATGTCAAGCCTCTAACCCAACTTTCCTAGAAAACCGTTGTTTGGCTATGTTACCGCTTTTGCTCAGCCCCTCTTATAGCGTTGCTAGTTGCAGGTGAAGATGAAGTTTGTTCCTTATTGGAACATGGATATGTTGGGATATCACAATATCTCTTATCTTAATTAATGCATCTATATACTTGGTAAAGGGTGGAAGGCTCGGCCTTATGCCTGGTGTTTTGTTCCACTCTTGCCGCCCTAGTTTCTGTCATACCGGTGTTATGTTCCTTGATTTTGCGTTCCTTACGCGGTTGGGTGATTTATGGGACCCCCTTGACAGTTCTCTTTGAATAAAACTCCTCCAGCAAGGCCCAACCTTGGTTTTACCATTTGCCTACCTGAGCCTTTTCCCCTTGGGTTCTGCAGACTCAAGGGTCATCTTTATTTACCCCCCCGGGCCAGTTCTCCTCCGAGTGCTGGTCCGAACCGAGCGATGTCAGGCGCCCCCTGGGCAACCAGGGTCTATGCCAAACCCGACGTCTTGCTCATCCGGTGTGCCCTGAGAACGAGATATGTGCAGCTCCTATCGGGATTTGTCGGCACATCGGGCGGCTTTGCTGGTCTTGTTTTACCATTGTTGAAATGTCTTGTAAACCGGGATTCCGAGACTGATCGGGTCTTCCCGGGAGAAGGAATATCCTTCGTTGACCGTGAGAGCTTATAATGGGCTAAGTTGGGACACCCCTGCAGGGTATAAACTTTCGAGATCCGTGCCCATGGTTATGTGGAAGATGGGAATTTGTTAATGTCCGGTTGTAGAGAACTTGACACTTGACTTAATTAAAATACATCAACCGCGTGTGTAGCCATGAGGGTCTCTTTTTGGCGGAGTCCGGGAAGTGAACACGGCTTTTGGGTTATGTTTGACGTAAGTAGGAGTTCAGGATCACTTCTTGATCATTACTAGTTGACGACCGTTCCGTTGCTTCTCTTCTCACTCTTATTTGCGTATGTTAGCCACCATACATGCTTAGTGCTTGCTGCAGCTCCACCTCATTACCCCTTTTCTACCCATAAGCTTAAATAGTCTTGATCTCGCGGGTGTGAGATTGCTGAGTCCTCGTGACTCACCAGATACTTCCAAACAGTTGCAGGTGCCGATGATGCCAGTGCAGGTGACGCAACCGAGCTCAAGTGGGAGTTCAAGACCTTGGCCATTACTGTGTTTCGTTTTCCTGTTGATCAGTAGTGGTGCCCAGTTGGGGACGATCAGGGATCTAGCATTTGGGGTTATCTTCTTTTTGTTTGGATTTGACCGTAGTCGGTCTATGTGTGTATTTTGGATGATGTATGAATTTATTTATGTATTGTGTGAAGTGGCGATTGTAAGCCAACTCTCTCTATCCCATTCTTGTTCATTACATGGGATTGTGTGAAGATGACCCTTCTTGCGATAATACCTACAATGCGGTTATGCCTCTAAGTCGTGCCTCGACACGTGGGAGATATAGCCGCATCGTGGGTGTGACAAGTTGGTAATCAGAGCCATCCCCGACTTAGGAGCCCCCTGCTTGATCGAATCGCTGGCGTTGTTGAGTCTAGAACAAAATGTTTTGAGTCTTAGGATTATATATATCGGAGAGTAGGATTCTTTTTACTCCTCAGTCCCTTCGTCGCTCTGGTGAGGCCTCCTGACGTAGAAGTTTTGACTCTCCTCTCCTCAAATTTCACTAAAAAAAAATTTAGGATCACGCAGGTATCTTGGAATCGTTCCGATGGTTTTGTGACGAGAACATTGTTCTTGGTGCCTCCTGACATTTAGGGGTTGTGGTAGTGTCCCGGGGAGTTGAGCTCCGAGGTGTTGTCATCACAATTTATCGTTGCAGTTCTGGAATACCTGAGTTTCGCCGACATTGAAAATCTCTTTTATGCAGTTGTTGGTGAGATCACCTCGACGCCACCCAGTACTGGGGCGGGAGTTCGGGGGTATTGCCATAACTCGTATAACGAATGCTTTTCGAAGGTTGAGGTACACGATTTCCAGAGTTTTCTTAGTTATGTGTTGACGGATGGATACAGGTGGATCTAGGGATTGTTAGTTTGGGTGATATATTTTGTGTCCCCTGTATCCCCAACACCAGATTGCATAACCAGAAAGTTTCGGGAGTTTATAGGTGGGAATTCAAGTAGCTCTTAGAATATCTTTCCGACAGATGCAGGATATGGGGTTGGGTAAATCTCTATCATATGTATTTGTTCCGGCTTATTCTGCAAGCCAAATCCTTTGTTTTGTTTTATTTGTGGTATTCGAGTTGCTTCGAAGTCAAGTGTTGATTCCATACCTTATCCTAAGCGGTGTTCTCATATTTTTATGTGGATGATAATCCTTCTTGATTATCGAGATTGTCATGTCAATTCTTTTCCAACCGACGTGCTTCTGTTCAAGTAAATCCGATCATTCCAACATTCGCAAGATCAATTCTAAGCTTTTTCTCAACGGTGTCCGTTTCATCCGACCCAAGTTTCCTTTGTTTTCCCACCCTCCCACCATTTTCTTCAAGGACTCAGATTTCTTAATCAAGTATCCTTTTTATTGATGCGAAGTCTCTTCATTTTTTTGTTCAATCAATGTTTTACCCAGTGTTTCTTATGAAGATGCTAAAGGATTCATCAAGTTCGTCACTCTTCACTCGTTTTCTTTTCCGATGGATTCAATTCAAGCTTTTAGTGTTGATCATATTCCTTTCCTTGCTTCAATGCTTTCTCATGCTGGTGCACCTCTCAATCATTCACCTCTCACTATTTTCATTGGTTCCGGAGTGTACAAGATATCTCAGAAGATTCACATTTCCATTCCCAATCCGTTCAAGCTATCTCGAGGTTGTTCTCTTTTGAGCCATTTAATTCTACCAGCGCAATCTTTCTTTTAATCATTCAAAGGTGTATCTTTTGAGTGGGCCCTAACCCACAGGTCTTTTCCCAGGATCTTACCTGACTCTTCTAATTTTTCGGAGTTATTCTCAAATTCATTGCAAAGCTTGACGTAAGAATGAAGTATCATCAGTCATATTCCTTCTCCAAGATCGCTTTCAAATTCTTTTCATCGTTGGTTCAACCTTTCTAAATTTCATTCCGGAGTGCCTCAATAACTCATGGTGGTGTTTCTCATCATCATCCTCAACATTTGAAGACCGAAGAAGAATTTTTCCTCCAAATCCTTACCCGTATTTCCAAAGATGCGTAGTTCAAGCTTGATGCCATCCTCTCATAATTGTTTTTGATTGTGAGAATTCTTTTCACCCATCCGGAGCAATTCAAGAGTCTTTTCAGTTTGATTCTCATGATCTCATCATCTCGGAATTATTCATTCTCAGCTTTCGGATCTCGTTCTCCAAATCTTACCGGTGCATCATTCAAGTATTCTCTAATCAGCTCGTGATCTCTTCGTTCTCACGTATTTAAATTCTGTCAAGTATCTTTATTCGTTTTCTAATTCTTCCTGATGAATTGCGCCTTTGCTACTTTCATTTCCAATTCTTACAGTGGTTCGTTCAAGAGTTCTCTTCCTTGGTTATCATATCAATTCATTCGTTCTTTCCAAATCCTACCGGCGGATCGTTGAAGACTTTCCTCAAGTTTGCGCTATAACTCTCTTAATCCTTTCTACGAGAATAAGTAGTATGCCAAATCCGTTGCTTGTCATCAATTTAAATTGGTGAAGGATATGCATAACGCAATTCTTTTATTGTTTCATCCTGGTGATCTAGTTTCTTCTTTCCAGAGTTGTCATCATATCACATTCTCGGTTCGAGATGCTTCATCTTTTATTTTCCGGAGTTCCAAGTTTTCCGCATTATATCGTCGCGAAGCTCCATCTAAATCATTGCAAGGCTTCACCTTGTGTTTTTAACTTCTCTTTCTTTTTATCATCCTTTCATTACCGGAGTTCTTCATGGAGGCTCTACATGGTGGTTCATCAAAGATTCTTTTCATTCTTCAATTGTTCTTCAAGATTTCTCACGGAGTTAAGATCCGCCAAGCTATACTCTAAAATAAACATGGTGTTCAACACATGTTTTGTTTTGAGGAGTTCAAGCATTCTTCATCTTGCATTCCGAAGTGCAATTCTTTCTCTCTTATCTTTTGAGGTGCTGTTATGTCATTCTTGATAATTTTCTTCATGTTTCATGATTCACAAGTTGTCAAGAATGAGATATTTAAACCCATCATATTTTCTTCGTCCATGAGTTGTTTCAACCCATAATAATATTTTTGTTGGAGTTATCTTGGTATAGATTTCACTTAAAGCCTTCTCAAAGGAATGTTGCTAATTGTGGTGTCTATCAATGATCCAAGTTTTCTCCTATCCTCTCGGCGAGAGAAATTTTCATCTCTTCATTGATCTCAAGCAAGCAATTGTTTTCGTTAGTGGCAAAATTTCACCTCAAGTTTTGAGATGTCTCCATAAGCCCACGAAGATCATATCCTTTCTTTGTTGATTTTTGAACAACTCCGTTCTATCCTTCTTTTAAGGATGCTCTCTCAAATTCACTTAAGGTAGAACATGTTGTTTTCTTCTCCGTTCTTTTCATTGCATTCTTTCATTTCTACCAGCGGCATTGTGATATTGCTCTCTTCGACCCATCTTCTTGTTTTGTCAAGATCATCTTCTTTCCTTGCTTATCCATTTAACCGGAGTGTTGTGTCATCTCTTCAATTTCTTTTCATCTTATCAAGTTTTCCTTCTCTTTTCAACCGGAGTGCTGTCAAAATTATGTCATTCTTGTTCCTTGACTGTCTCGTTATACCAGTGTGGTTTCATATTCTTTTGGTTCGTTAAGCCCTTGTTTCATGTCTTTCAACCCACAAGGTTCTCATAATGTTGCTTGTTCCTCGTGTCTAACGGAGTGTTTTCAATCTCGTCCATCTCCTTTGTATTCTCTCTTTTAGTTTGTTCAATCTCTCAAGGTTCGTTGTTTCACTCGTTTGTCAAAGAAGCAACTTAGCCTTACTTCTTCTCTTCCTCTTCCGCTTTTCTCTAGTGCCATCCTAGATCTCGGGACGAGATCCTCTTGTAGTGGTGGAGTGTTGTAACGCCCCGAGACCGACGCTTCAGAAGCCTTCCAGTTATTTCGTTGTTGCTGTGTGTTTTATTTGCTTGTTGCATTCATCATCGCATCATTCGCATTGCATCGGCACTCTGTTGCCGTCATTGTTTTCAAACTTGCATCCGCTCGTAGTTGCCGTGTCCCCCCTTGCCTTCGTTGACCATTCCAGACCAATCGGGTTTTCGCTTCCCTCTTGACATCGTTCGCCTAACTCCTCTTTGCACAGTGCACCGACCCCTCGCCCGTGTCCGAAACTTCCCCGAACCCGAACCGGGCTGTCGTTACCGATGGGTCCGGATCATCTCCAAATATCTATAAAACATTTTCGGTTTCTCTTTCGGTCTCCCTAACCTATTTATTTCGGGCCGTCCGATTATGATCGGAGGGACCCGAACGACCCCTATTCAAATCCACTCGGTATATATAGCGGGCAACCCTAGTTTTTAGGCCTCGTGTCCCATCCATCCATCGCGCCGCCACCCCCCCTTGTCCTCTCCACATCGGGATCCCCTCCCGATCCATCCAACCACCTACCTCCTCGTCTTGCACAACCAGCCAGCCGCGCCACGCCGAATCGCCCAAGCCCTCTGCTTCTGCTGAGACCACCAGCAGCCGTGCGCCTCCTCCCTCATCCCAGCGGAGCCCCGTCCTCCCCGCACCTGTCCCGTGCGCCCGGCGCGACGCCGGCAAGCAGCAACAACAACCAGGTCATGCCGCCGCTCCCCGTGCCTCCTCTCTTTTCCCCGCTGCTCCTCCCTGACCGTGCCTCTCCGTCCTGTTGTTCCTCACAGGGAACCATGGCTGCCGCCTGGAGCAGCAGCAGCGCCCGAGCGCTCCTCCACCGGTGATCCGCGAACCGGGCCGCTCCCGCACCCCACCGCCTTCCTCTCCCTTCCCTGTCTTTCTCCCTCACCTCACATCTCTCCCTCTCTGTTTGCTCGAACAGGAGACAGCGACGCTGCCTGGAGCTTCTCCACCGCCGACTCCCTCCGTCTCTGGTTCCGCTCGGCTCCGCTGCCTCGCCACGGCGGACCTCGCCAGCAGGTCCCGTCGATGAGCCCCTGCTCCTTTCCGCCCCTCTCGCTTGCCTTTCTCTGAGCTTCTCTGACCCCGCCGCGACGCCCTCTGCAGGTAGACATCGCCGCCTTGGATCCGCGCCAAGCTCCGCCGTCCCCGCACCCCTACCGTCTCGCCAGATCCGGCAGGTCCTCGTCGCCGCGCCGCGCCCCCCTGCATCGCGCTGCCGCTCCCCTGCTTCACCTGCTTGAGCCGTCGCTGCCCTGCTTCCTGACGAGCAGAGGAGCTCGCTCGCCCGCTCGTTCGCCTGTGCGTGGCCGCCCGGATGGGCCACATCGTCTGCCTCTAGCGCCCCCCTGGGTCGCTTCCTCTCCAGATCCGGCCCAGTGGCCCATGGTGAGCCGCCCCCAACGCCTGCTCTGTTCGGCCCCTGTTCCAGATTCAGCCCGCCTATGTTTTTTTCCGAGCCTTGTGAATTTGTCTAATTATCCAGAGTTGGCAGAATTGTAGAAAACCCTCAAACATCATGCATATAATACCTCTTTAACTGTGCATCATATGTAAAAACATTATATATGAAAAATGCTTAGATTTCTGTCTAGTTTCTTGTTATTCTGTTTTCATCCATGTTAAAATGTTTAAACTTGCTGTTTGTTTAATTTTGCATAAATGCCATGTTAAAATGATTTATTTCATAACTAAATAACCGTAGCTCCAAATTTAATAAACTTTATATGTAAATGGGGTAGAAAAATGCCTAGTTTAACTTGGTACACTTTATTTTACTGTTTAACAACAATAAAATATGGTTTATGGCAGAACAGTAACAAATCTAAAATATGGACATGAGGATTTTCCGGAATTGTTATTTGTTATTTCCGGTCTCATTTAAACTTGCCTAAATAGATAGTTTTATTATGCTTCACCTCTTGCCCTGCTTAACCACAGTTAATATTGTTGGGTACATAAACAGGAGAGAACTAAATAATTGATGTGGTGTTTTGTCAATATGCAACTCGTTGCATATTGAGCTCCACTTAATTTGTAGTATTGTTTGTTGCATTTTCCTTTGCCATGCCATGCCTCATTAAACCGGACATGCATCATACTTGATTGTGCATCATGCCATGTGTATGTGGTGGTTGTTTACTATGTTGTTTGTTTCTTCCCGGGTTGCTTCTCTCGTTAGCTTCGGTTTCGTTCCGGAGTTGTGAGGATTCGTTCGACTACATCCGTTTGTCTTCTTCATGGACTCGTTCTTCTTCCTAGCGGGATTTCAGGCAAGATGACCATACCCTCGAAATCACTTCTATCTTTGCTTGCTAGTTGTTTCGCTCTATTGCTATGTCGCGCTACCTACCACTTGCTATATCATGCCTCCCATATTGCCATGTCAAGCCTCTAACCCAACTTTCCTAGAAAACCGTTGTTTGGCTATGTTACCGCTTTTGCTCAGCCCCTCTTATAGCGTTGCTAGTTGCAGGTGAAGATGAAGTTTGTTCCTTGTTGGAACATGGATATGTTGGGATATCACAATATCTCTTATCTTAATTAATGCATCTATATACTTGGTAAAGGGTGGAAGGCTCGGCCTTATGCCTGGTGTTTTGTTCCACTCTTGCCGCCCTAGTTTCCGTCATACCGGTGTTATGTTCCTTGATTTTGCGTTCCTTACGCGGTTGGGTGATTTATGGGACCCCCTTGACAGTTCGCTTTGAATAAAACTCCTCCAGCAAGGCCCAACCTTGGTTTTACCATTTGCCTACCTGAGCCTTTTCCCCTTGGGTTCTGCAGACTCAAGGGTCATCTTTATTTACCCCCCCGGGCCAGTTCTCCTCCGAGTGCTGGTCCGAACCGAGCGATGTCAGGCGCCCCCTGGGCAACCAGGGTCTATGCCAAACCCGACGTCTTGCTCATCCGGTGTGCCCTGAGAACGAGATATGTGCAGCTCCTATCGGGATTTGTCGGCACATCGGGCGGCTTTGCTGGTCTTGTTTTACCATTGTTGAAATGTCTTGTAAACCGGGATTCCGAGACTGATCGGGTCTTCCCGGGAGAAGGAATATCCTTCGTTGACCGTGAGAGCTTATAATGGGCTAAGTTGGGACACCCCTGCAGGGTATAAACTTTCGAGATCCGTGCCCATGGTTATGTGGCAGATGGGAATTTGTTAATGTCCGGTTGTAGAGAACTTGACACTTGACTTAATTAAAATACATCAACCGCGTGTGTAGCCGTGAGGGTCTCTTTTCGGCGGAGTCCGGGAAGTGAACACGTCTTTTGGGTTATGTTTGACGTAAGTAGGAGTTCAGGATCACTTCTTGATCATTACTAGTTGACGACCGTTCCGTTGCTTCTCTTCTCGCTCTTATTTGCGTATGTTAGCCACCATACATGCTTAGTGCTTGCTGCAGCTCCACCTCATTACCCCTTTCCTACCCATAAGCTTAAATAGTCTTGATCTCGCGGGTGTGAGATTGCTGAGTCCTCGTGACTCACCAGATACTTCCAAACAGTTGCAGGTGCCGATGATGCCAGTGCAGGTGACGCAACCGAGCTCAAGTGGGAGTTCGACGAAGACCTTGGCCATTACTGTGTTTCGTTTTCCTGTTGATCAGTAGTGGTGCCCAGTTGGGGACGATCAGGGATCTAGCATTTGGGGTTATCTTCTTTTCGTTTGGATTTGTCCGTAGTCGGTCTATGTGTGTATTTTGGATGATGTATGAATTTATTTATGTATTGTGTGAAGTGGCGATTGTAAGCCAACTCTCTCTATCCCATTCTTGTTCATTATATGAGATTGTGTGAAGATGACCCTTCTTGCGACAATACCTACAATGCGGTTATGCCTCTAAGTCGTGCCTCGACATGTGGGAGATATAGCCGCATCGTGGGTGTGACAAGCATACCGAGCGGGATTTTATTGGCCACGAGCAAATGAGATGGCAAAAGAAATAGTCGACAAATGTGAAGGTTGCCAGTTTTACTCCAACATGTCTCACTAGCCTGCATCAGCCCTGAAGACCATTCCACTCGTCTAGCCCTTTGCTGTTTGGGGGTTGGATATGGTTGGACCTCTGAGGAGCGGTAGGAGCGGCTTCACTCATGTGCTCGTGGCAGTCGACAAGTTCACCAAATGGATTGAAGCCAAGCCTATCAAAAATCTTGAAGCTAGTACTGCTGTCAGCTTCATCAGAGAGTTAACATTTAGATATGGTGTTCCGCACAACATCATCACTGACAATGGGTCGAACTTCGATTCTGATGAGTTCAGAGCCTTCTGCGCTTCCCAAGGCACACGAGTCGACTATGCTTCAGTCGCCCACCCCCAGTCGAATGGAAAAGCTGAAAGAGCAAACGAATTGATTCTCAAAGGACTGAAACCCCGACTGATGCGTGATCTCAAGCACTCAGGAGGCGCCTGGGTCGATGAACTTCCATTAGTGCTTTGGGGATTGAGGACAACTCCCAATCGGTCGACTGGCCGAACTCCATTCTTCTTGGTCTATGGAGCTGAGGTTGTACTTCCGAGTGACTTGCTTCACAATGCACCCCGAGTCGAGCTTTTCTCAGAAGATGAAGCAGAACAGGCACGGCAAGATGCAGTTGATCTCCTGGAAGAGGAAAGGGAGATGGCCATGGTCCGGTCGACCATCTATCAGCAAGACCTGCGTCGATTCCACGCCAGAAGCGTGAGGGGCCGAGCATTTCAAGAGGGAGACTTGGTTCTTTGAGTGGATCAGCAGAAACCACACAATCTTGCTCCCGCTTGGGAAGGCCCCTTCATTGTCACCAGAGTGCTCCACAACGGAGCGTACCACCTTTACAACGTCGAGCACAAGAAAGACGAGCCACGCGCTTAGAATGCGGAGCTACTCCGCCCCTTTTACACTTAAGCATTCAGACTGTTGAGATGTAATAAGAAGTACCTTCTAGTTTGATTATCAAAGACACAGTTTTACAATCTCCTAAATGATTGCTGTTTCTTTTTTATATGTTTCAAATCCCCCAGCGGGTGCCTTAGACGCGAATCAGTTTCACCTAAGCTTGAAAAAAATCCTGTCGAGTGAAGAGCAAACCTCTCACCCGGGGGCTTAGCTGCAGTCCAGTACTCGCCTAAGTTTGAAAAATCCTACCGAGTGGTGAGCAAGCCTCTCACTCAGGGGCTTAGCTGCAGTCCAATACTCGCCTAAGTTTAAAAACTCCTACCGAGTGGTGAGCAACCCTCTCACTCGGGGGCTTAGCTGCAGTCGAGTACTCGCCTAAGTTTGAAAAATCCTACCGACTGGTGAGC
>NC_057814.1:327746338-327752799 GCF_018294505.1 Triticum aestivum | reverse complement strand
CTCGCCTAAGTTTGAAAAATCCTACCGAGTGGTGAGCAACCCTCTCACTCGGGGGCTTAGCTGCAGTCCAGTACTCGCCTAAGTTTGAAAAATCCTACCGAGTGGTGAGCAACCCTCTCACTCAGGGGCTTAGCTGCAGCCCAGTACTCGCCTAAGTTTGAAAAATCCTACCGAGTGGTGAGCAACCCTCCCACTCGGAGGCTTAGCTGCAGTCCAGTACTCGCCTAAGTATAAAATGCGTTCCGAGTGAGAACCGACCTCCTCGCTCGGGGACTTGGCGATGCGCTCCATCCTTATCCGCAAGGACGACGAGGTGCAGGTCGACTGCGACCTTCTCCTCAGAGCTGCGCCACAAGTACAACATGCGCTCCATCCCTATCCACAAGGATGACGAGATGCAGGTCGATTGCGACCTTCTCCTCAGAGCTGCGCCACAAGTACAACGTGCGCTCCATCCTTATTCGCAAGGACGACGAGGTGCAGGTCGACTGCGACCTTCTCCTCAGAGCTGCGCCACAAGTACAACGTGCGCTCCATCCTTATCCGCAAGGACGACGAGGTGCAGGTCGACTGCGACCTTCTCCTCAGAGCTGCGCCACAAGTATAACGTGCGCTCCATCCTGATCCGCAAGGTTGACGAGGTGCAGGTCAACTGGGACTTTCTCCTCAGAGCTGCATCTCAAGTTCAAAGGTTATTTTGAGTGAAGAACAAGTTCCACTCAAAGACAAACACAAGCATATTCGGAGATAAACCAAGTTCAGATAAATCCTAAGGTTCCGGACCGCGGATTAAAGTACTCGGGCATCAAGCCCGAAGGAGTTTAACAGTTACAAAATCACTCGGCATTCCGAGGCAAATTTAAGGTGAGGCATAAAGTTTGTTCACTCCGCAGGAGGAGGGCTAGCGGGCTCGACGAACTCGTCCAGGTCAATTCCGTCAGCAATCCGAGTGGCAGCAGCAATAAAGGTCTCCATGAAAGATTGGAAGTCGTGCCTCTTGGTATTGGCAACCTTGATCGCCGCCATCAGCGCCGCACCGAGCAGAAGACCTTTTCCATTCTTGCACTCGACCGGGAACCTCATTAAGTCGAGTCCTCAGAGACTCGAGGTCATTCTGGAGCGTCGCCCTTGGCCAGAGTGCTGTGTCGATCCGCGACATCGCGACTTTCAGTTGAGCAAGATAGTCGACAACACCAGCAACGCGAGATTCCAGTCGGAGTACGTTCATGGCAGCTTCATCCTTCACCGGAGAGAGGATGGGGTCCAAGCTTGTCTCAACTCACCCAGTCTCTTCCTGGAAGTTCTGGCAAAATTTTGCACGCACAATTCAAAGATGAGTCAGTGGTTGTATGTCAAGTCGACAGTAACAAGTCAGTCGGGCCGAAGAAAATACCTTCAAGCTTGACGAACAGCTTTTTGGCAAGACCTCCCAAATAGTTCTTGTAGCGACCCGACCTCAGACGGTCAAGTCTCTATGTATCTGTGCCATCCCTGGATCAGTATGCTGGCACACACAATACATCAATGTATATATCAAAGTGCAATCACATGTATAAATAACGTAAAACTGATATATACCTCATAAGTCTCAGCGAAAGCAAACAATCGGGTGTGGAGTCCCATCAACGCCATCGGCAGGTTGAGTGTAGACCGTAACCCAATCAACGAAACTCACTCGTCGTATAAAATCCTGCAACATGATACGTTGCAGCCGTGTAGGTCAGTACATTGAATGTACCAGCAAGATCACAATATGAGAAAACAGATGATAAAACTATACTATATGCAATATGGCTTCGTGGCTCTGTGTCTGAGTTTTGTTTGCGTAAAAGCTGGTTTTATTTTTCCTACATCAAAGGAAAATTAGGAGTCTGTACTACGGAGTTCTCTACTATGACATGGTTCCGCCAACCGATGTCTCATAGCCCAAATTAAGTTATCAGTCCGGTGTTGAGAGTTTCGAGATAGATCCAAGTCCAAAGGCTCAAATTGTCCGTAACCGGGGACACGGCTAATCGATTAGTTTTTAACCCTCTGCAGAGGTTTGTACACTTTACCCGCAAGATTCGATCCCTCTTTTTACGTTCTCGCACTTCAGGGTGTTTGAGAACAAGATGACTGAAACATGGTCTTCCGAAGAGTTCCTCTGACCACTTTCCGGTGCTCATCCAATCCTACCATAGTTCTACATCTGCTAGCACCATCCCAGCCAGAGTCACCACTAAGGTCAACCAAGCCAGAGCCCATAGTGACTTGCGGTTGCACAGGTAAGCTTCCGGGCATGAAGTATTCTTCTGTCTCTTTGAGTCTGGGTGAAGCTTTCCGCAAGATGTCATGGTGCTTCTCCATGCATCCCGGCCATCCACTGGTTTCTCCAGGGTGCCCGTCAACCGTCCTTCACCCAGTAGTGTGTATTGAATTCTTGTCTTGAGTCTCAAAATCTTGAGGTCTTGAAGACTTGAGGTCCTGAATATGCAGTCCTTGCTGATGCCATCATGAAGTTGTCGCCATTGACGTAGAGTCCTCCTTCACACCACTCTCGTGCACTCATACCAAACCCCGTCTACTATAGCGTAGCATTAAAACTATATAACGTCCCGATAATAGGGAGATGGGTTCCTACCTCATGCATTCTACTCAACTACAAGAAATCAATATCACTACTGGAGGGATTATTGAAAGGGTGCTACTACATGCAAATAAAACATAGGTATGAAAAACATGGTCATAGTGAACTTGCCTGGTAAGTCGATGAAGATAATTACGCTCTCGGAATCTTTGATAAACTATTCGTCACTCCGAGAAAAATCTATATAGTCAAACATTGCATTCATATAAGCAATCATTCTAGCAAACAATACCAGCAATCAAAATAACAATCAAAAAGCAATAACTAAATCCATAATGAAATCAAATAAAACCAAATAAAATTCCAAAGAAAACTTCAAGGAAAAGAAACCAACTCACACAATAATAGTCAATACTCTCGTGCAACACTAATTACTCTAATAACTTTTCTACAGCAAAGAGAATATAATTCTAATGCAACAACAGAAAATAATTTACTAACTTAATAACTAGCAAAAAGAACTATTATAAAAACTACTATAACTATCTAGTTAACACTAGAAAAACTATAACAACTAACAAAACACTAAGAAAATAATAAACAATACTAAAATAATTATGAAAACTAATTTACTCCTAAATAACAGAATCAATCACAACATATATTGAAGTGTCAAAAAGAATTACTTTTAAAACTAATAAAACTATTTTTATCAACTATCACTATGAACTAAACAAGCAAACACAAAAACAGTAGCTAAACACTAACAAATAACTACAAAAATTTATCTACTGTAGTATAACAGAAACATATAACAACATGTAAAAAGTTACAAAAGGAATTAACAAGAAAATAATTAAAAACACTAATTATATGACTACAACAACTACATATGCAAAACAGTACTGTTTCTGCAATAAACCTAATTTAAAATAAACTAAAAATAAATCAAAATATGCTACTGGATAGGCAAAACAATAACAAAACCGCAGCAAAAAGAATCAATCAAAAATCTATTCTAGAATTCAAACTAGAGCCAAAACAGTGACTTGAACAAATTTCATCAAATTCAATTTCAAACTACTCAAATTCAAAATTTCAAGTCACCAACAGAAACTTCATAAAATTTGTGACACAGTGCAATTGGAGTCACTCAAAAACATTAAATAGGTTAAAAGATACAAGCAATCTAATATTGAAACTATTTCTCTTTTTAAAACAGAAACGAAAATAGACAAAAAAAAAACAAATCGGACAAGTGCTATGTGCTAGGCTGCTATTGGGCTAAGTGATGGGCGATCTGCAACTAAACTGCGCTCGGGCGGAACTTAACAGAAACATGCACGTACGCTTAAAACAGAAAACCGGCAAACCCGTTTGACCTAAACAAAAAAACCTATCAAAAAAAATCGATCTAATCAAATCTAGAAAACTTAACGCTTCAAAAAAAACAAAGGAGCTAACGCATACGCGACTTACACAGAACCCGTGCGTAGGGGTTCCGGTGACGTTCCGGGATGGCGGTGATGTCCATGTGGTGCAGCACGGCAAGGGGGTCTGATTTTCTGTGGATAGTGAGGCGAGGGAACGTAGGGGTCGAGCGTGGCGTCGAGGTGAACTTCGTGAACTCCGGCGGTGTTGCGAGCTCGAGGCGGTGACTCCAGTGCTCCCTGGACGTCCAAAAGATGTCAAAGAGGATTGCAACAACGAGGGATAATAAGCCATGGAAGGAAGAGTTTCGAAGATGCTTACACGCGTTGGAAACGACCGGTGAACTCCGTGAATTCCGGCGAGAACCAAACGGCGAGGGCGTACAGTACGGTGGGTTTTGGCGAATGGTTTCAAAGGGAATCGGTCGAGGAGCCTCGTGGCTATTTATAGGACAGCTTGCTTGGACGAGGGGAAGACTGGAGATAGGGTTTCCAAGAGGATCAGACGTGGCGGCAACGTCGGGTACGTGTACGTGTAGGTTTCTGTATCTTTGGGTTCGTGGGGGAGAAGAAAGAAGAGGTGGGGCCCTTCTGGCAGCGATCGTGGGGAAGGGAGAGAGGGTCGGGCGACCGACACGCTAGGGATCGGGCGAGCATGGGCGCTGGCCTCCTCGGCCTCGTGCGTGCGGCGCTCGTGCGCATGGGGATTTGTTTTGAGAGGCTCGTGCGCTGGGAGCCCCTATAGGGCGCCTTCAGCGCCGGCTCGAGGGACTGGCGCCCACGCGCACGTGATCTGGGCCGGCCTAGGTCGTCTCGTGCTTGTTCGCTCGTCCGCACTCGTCGATTCGCTCGCTTGTTACGCACCGCACGTCGGGTCGTCGCCCTGGTTCACTCGATCGCGTTTGACCCGTCAATAGTTGACCGGTCAACCGTTAACTTTTGGAAGAATAAAGGCAAAACATAATATATATTTTTTCAAAAAATCAGAAGAAAAAAACGTGAATTCGAATATGTTAGCGATTTTTTAAAGAAAGATCACAAACTTCAAAACAGTTCATGAATTTTAAAAAAAGTTCATCCATTGCTAAAAAAAGTTCATTGAATTTGAAAATAGTTCATCAATTTGAAAAAAAAGTTCACTGATTTTGAAAAAAGTTCATCGGTTTAAAAAAAAGTTCACAACTTTTAATAAAAATTCATCGAATTTGAAAAAAAAATCATCAAACTTGAAAAAAAGTTCATCAAACTTGAAAAAAGTTCACCGATTTTAGATATTTTATCGGATTTAAAAAATAGTTCCTTGAATTTGAAAAAGGTTCATTGAATTTAAAAAAAGTTCATAGATTTTGAAATAAGTTCATCGATTTTAATAAAAGTTCATCCTATTTGAAAAAAATTTCACGAATCTGATAAAAAGTTCGCGCATTTAAGGAAAAAACGGAAATGAGAAAAGAAAAATGAAAAAGTAACAAGATAAAAAAGTCCAGAAACTGACCAGCGAAGGACCTAGATAAAGATTAAAAGAAGGGAAAGAAGTTTATGGCCACGACCGCGTGGTTAACCTGATGGTGAGTGCGCTGCACTTTAATCAAGCGATCTAGGGTTAAATCCTCTTGCGCATGATAATTTTTGCTTTGTTTTCAACAGGAAAAAACGTGAAACGGGCCGGCCCAGGGTGGCACGGGCGTGCGGCGGGGGTGTGCGCCCGTTGCGCTGTTTTTTTTACAGAGCACAAAAGAAAAGAAACTAAACAAAATACAAATATAATATAGACATATAATATATCAAAATCTTCAGAAAAATAAATTCTACAACAAGAACTATTTTTCAGAGACAAATAAGATCCACAAAATTTCAAGTAATGCAAACAGTGCTAAAGGTTCATTTAAAAACCAAATTAAAATATTTTAAAATACCAAAATGATTTCAAATCCATTTTCCCCTTTTTTTTATTGTAGGGAATCATTTTACCCTATTTTCCATATATGATATTTTTGGAGAAAAATAATTTGAATAAAAATCAAATAACTCCAATTTGAATGTGGGTTTCAAAATAACTTCAAACGGACTTTCAATTTGATTCTTTTCAACCTCCAACTCATATTTCATATAATTTGAAGAAGTCATTTTTATCTTCTCTCATGAAAATCATTGAGTTGCATAAAGTTTCTGAATTTGAAATATTTCCAAATGGAATTCAAATCTTTTCAAATCCCTTTTCATTTAATTAAATGGGAGAAGTCGTTTAAAAACCAAATAAAAATATTTTAAAATACCAAAATGATTTCAAATCCATTTCCCCCTTTTTTTATTGTAGGGAATCATTTTACCCTATTTTCCATATATGATATTTTTGGAGAAAAATAATTTGAATAAAAATCAAATAACTCCAATTTGAATGTGGGTTTCAAAATAACTTCAAATGGACTTTCAATTTGATTTTTTCAACCTCCAACTCATAT